>NC_137005.1:21645795-21802590 GCF_032717465.1 Coenobita brevimanus
TCGCCATCTTTGCATTGTAACGAGAGGCTAACACTAGAATATGATGGTAGTTACGAAGAAGTGATATGGAAAGGATGTAGAGCAGCAACATCGTCCTTTCCTACCACTGAACTACGTGATATGAAGTGCAAAAGGACGAGAATCTGTGCCATGTTTAAGTAAAAATAATATAAATGTATTACTAGACCAACATTTTAATCCTTAATCACTGTGGCTCCTACAGCTCACTCAGACGAATAGAATGCATCACTAGAGTTCTCCCAGTCATGAGAGAATTAATCTGCATCCTCGTTACCAAGGAATAGCGGACTGTGTGGAACTGGACGAATTACTGGACTTGTATGACGACTTCTTGACCGTCCTACCAGCCTACTCAACCAAACGCAACCCATATGCTGAGGCTATAGTCGACCTGGATCTCTATTTTAAAGGTGGGTAGTTTCTACAGTATTTTTACTGTAACTAAGATTTATATTGATATCCATTGCTTTTTAATTGGCCCTCTTTAATTTAAGCTCTCCACTTTTCTCTCCAATCGCTTCACTTTACACTGTTCACTCTACACTCTTCGCTCTACTCTTTACCTTACTCTCATTACCGTACTGTCTTCCCTTTACTCTCTACTCTTTACTCTCTTCACTTTACTCTCTACTCTGAGGTGGTGGTTTCTATAATAATTTCACTGTAACATGACTTTATATTGATATCCTTTGCTCTTGGACTGATTTACTGACTGACTGACTGATTGATCGATCGATTGATTGATTGACTGATTCATTGGTTAATTGACTGATTGATGGATGGATGGATGGAGATGTCAGGCGTGAAAAATTCCCGGTCCTTCCTCTTATGCATGAAGTTTGATGGCCTCAGCACTATCTTGCCTTCTTATTGACAGGATATGGTAAGTGGTAGATGTTGCTTCGGAACACCTCTTCTTTAGCTATTTATTTTGCATGTTTATTATTACGGTGACGATTACGATGACGATGATGATACTTTTTATTGTAATTCAAGGTGGTAAAACGCATCCTAAGTGTGTGGATGGTATGGCTGGTGTGGCCGCTGGTGTGGTATTGACCAAGACAGACTCTATCCGCACCCTCTCCTGCTCCCTCCTGTCCAAGCTCTCCTGCTCCCTCCTGTCCAAGCTCTCCTGCTCCCTCCTGTCCAAGCTCTCCTGCTCCCTCCTGTCCAAGCTCTCCTGCTCCCTCCTGTCCAAGCTCTCCTGCTCCCTCCCCTCCAAGCTCTCCTGCTCCCTCCCCTCCAAGCTCTCCTGCTCCCTCCTCTCCAAGCTCTCCTGCTCCCTCCTCTCCAAGCTCTCCTGCTCCCTCCTCTCCAAGCTCTCCTGCTCCCTACTCTGCACCCTCACCTCCTCCTTCCCCTCCAACCTCTTCTCCCTCCTTGCCAAGACCTGTGCAGCAGTTACATCAGTCCCAGCCATCAGACAGTGAGATTTCGGACAAATGGAGATCTCGTAACGCCTCCTCTGCAGCGATTTTTTCTTCATATTTTAACTTTCTTGGTATATTGCAGCGCTACCCTTTTGGCTTAATTTACAGGGCATCCTTTTTTTTTTGTTGTTAATGTCTGACACCCTGTACGTATACCCGTATGAAGAAGCAAATTGACCATCGTCGCCAAAATGAGCTTTATTTTTTTTTTATGCTAGGAAGAAGGAACCAAAGGCCGCGAGCCCGCAATTGTTGTTCCTTCCAAGAGAAAAACCAAATACAAGAGAGAGCCAAATTCAAGATCAGATCATTTCGAGATCCCTGGACACACTGCGTTTGAAAGACTGGAGATTATAGGAAGCAGGAAATATAAACAGAGAGAGACAGTTCCAGAGTTAACCTGTTGCATAAATGAAGGACCGGGAGTATAGGTTAACACTTGCATTAGAGAGTTGGACAGAAAAGTGATGAGAGTGTGCTGCTAGACGGGTGCTACGCGCCCGTCGTAGAGGTGGAGGAATACATGCAGACAGTTCAGAGAAGCAGTGACCATTGAAGTGGCGATAGAAAAGAGATAAAGATGCAACAGTGCGACGAAGAGACAGAGGTTGAAGGGAGTCAGTAAGAGGAGGAGAGTTAATGAGACGAAAAGCCTTGACTCCACTCTATTGAGAAGAGCTGTAAGTGGGGAGCCTCCCCACACATGAGAGTTGTACTCCACACAGGGGCGGATAAAACCCATGTATAGAATCAACAATTGTGCAGGGGTAAAGAAGGAACGGAGTCGGCTTATCATACCTAATCTCTCGGAAGCAGATTTTACAAGAGATGTAATATGATCTTTCCAAGATAAGTCCCGAGTAAATGAAACCCGAAGCATGTTCAAGGATGATGCAGGATTAAGCTGAATATTATTGAACATTAGTGGGTATGCCTGTGGAAGATTTTGTCGGGATGATAGATGTAAAAACTGAGTCTTAGATGCATTAAAAACAACCATATTATTTTTACCCCAGTCAGAGAGACGAGCCAAGTCAGACATTAGGTGTTCCATAGCCTCATCCCTTGTTTGTTGAAGTAACTGCTGAGATGGATGTTGCGGGAACCGAATGGAAAGGTGAAGGGTGGAGTCATCGGCATAAGAGTGGATAGGGTTAGATGTACAGCTTAGAAGGTCATTGATGAATAAAAGGAAGAGAGTTGGTGATAGGACAGAGCCCTGAGGAACACCACTGTTGATAGATCTAGGAGAAGAACGATGGCCGTCTACAACAGCGGCTATAGAACGACCAGAAGGGAAGCTAGAGATGAAGGCACAGATAGAAGGATAGAAACCGTAAGAGGGCAGTTTGGAAATTAAAGATTTATGCCAGACTCGATCGAAAGCCTTTGATATGTCAAGTGGAATGGCAAAGCTTTTGCCATATTCCCGACAGGAGGATGACCAGGAGGATGAAAGGTAGGTGGGAAGATCGCCAGTGGAGCGTCCCTGACGGAACCCATACTGACGATCAGAAAGAAGGTTGTGACAGGAAAGATGCTTAAAAAATTTTCTATTAAGATTTGACTCGAAAACTTTTGAGATACAGGATGTTAAAGTAATTGGACGATAGTTAGAGGGTTGGGAATGGTCACCCTTCTTAGGGACTGGCTGAATGAGAGCAAACTTCCAGCAAGAAGGAAAGGTACAAGTTGATAGACAAAGACGAAAGAGCTTGCCTAGGCAGGGTGTAAGCACAGAAGCACAGTTCTTGAGAAAAACAGGAGGGACTCCATCAGGCCCATATACTTTATTAGTATTGAGGCCAGTGATGGCAGAAAATACATCGCTGAAGAATTTTTAATGTCAGCCATGAGAAACTCAGAGGGGGAAAGTGATGGAGGAACAGCACCGGAATCGTCTAAGGTGGAATTGGAGGAGAAAGTCTGAGTGAAGAGATCTGCTTTATCAGTAGAAGAAATAGCTACAGAGCAGTCACAGTATGAAAGAGGAGGGAAGGATGATGAGGTAAAGTTGTTAGAAAGGTTTTTGGCAAGGTGCCAGAAAAAGCAGGAAGAATTCGAGTTGGAGAGTTGAGAGCACTTAGTACGGATGAAATTATTTTAAGCAGAGCGAAGAACAGACTTAGCACGATTCTGGGCAGAAACGTATAAAAGATGCGATTCAGGGGTGGGTTGGCTCCGGTACCTTTTATGGGCCCTCTCCTTGTTGCAGACAGCATTAGAACAAGCAATTGATTAAACCAAGGCTTTCTTGCATTAGTCAGAGGATATGAGAAAGGAATGTATGCGTCCATGCCCGAGAGAATAACCTCCATAATGAGCAAGGCACACTCAGATGGGTCCTGGCCATGGAAGCAATAATCATTCCAGGGAAAATCAAAGTACTGCCTGAGGGCCTCCTAATCCGAAGCTCCACAGTGCCACAGGCGACGTTTCATTGGAGGGTCCACAGGCCGTACCGGAGCTATAAGACAGGTTAAGGTGATAAGGTTGTGATCAGAGGAGCCCAGTGGAGAGAAAAGATTAACAGTGTAAGCAGAAGGATTAGTAGTAAGGAAAAGGTAAAGTATGTTGGAGCTCTCTCCAAGGTGGTCAGGGATACGGGTAGGGTGCTGTACAAGCTGCTCTAGGTAATTAAGGATAGAAAAGGTGTAAGCTAGTTCACCAGGTGGATCAGTGAAAGAAGAGGAGAGCCAAAGGTGGTGGTGAACATTGAAATCTCCTAGAATGGAGATCTCAGAGAAAGGAGAAATGGATAGAATGTGTTCCATCGTAAAGGTAAGATAATCAAAGAATTTTTGATAGAAGAATTAGGAGATAAGTAAACAGCGCAGATATATTTAGTCAGAGAATGACAGGAAAGCCGAAGCCAGAGTGTAGAGAATTCAGAAGAATCGAGTTCAGGAACACGAGAACAAGATAGGTCGTTGCGTACATGTATGGAACATCCACCTTTGGCTTTGAAATGAGTATAGAGAAAGTAGGAGGATACAGGAAAGGATTTGCTGTTAGTTGCCTCAGACAGCTGAGTCTCAGTTAGAAAAAGCAGGTGAGGTTTAGAGAAGAAGAGGTGGTGCTCAACAGAGCGAAAGGTAGAGGAAAGGCCGCGAATGTTGCAAAAATGAAGAAGAAGCGAGTCAGACAGTGGTTCCAGGCAGCTCGAGCCGTCACCGGGAGAGGGGCGGAAGGTGGGGGCATTTATGGTCCCCCCCCTGGGGACTCCGAGGCCACGTGTAGTGCTGCCACGATTTTTTAATTTTGGGAAAGGAAGTGAAGTGTGTACTGTGCATGTAGTTTGGTGTTGATAGAGAAACTTGTATTGTCGAGGATGCTGGCCTACTCTATGTTACTGAGACACTGAAAAAGTTCAGCAAAGGGGGATGGTCGGGACCTAGTCCCGAGGGCTGATGAAACGGGAGCTCCAGCTCTCCCTGTCATCAGCTTTCCATCCACCTTGGGAGTACTGCCCTGCTCGACTGGTGCTACGGTATTTGAACAACTAGGGTAATTGAGACTAATGACACTGTCTATGCACATAACTGGATAGTAATAGTAGTAGTGGCAGTGGTAGTAATAGTAATGGTGACGATGATGATGATAATGATGATGATGATGATGATGGTGATAATGATGACTATGATGATGATGAGGATGATATTGCAACCAGGAATATTCTGTTCTAACCTGATGTCATCTACAAACAAACAGTTACCTTGTTTCATTACCCTCTGTAGTACTGATAGGCATGAGATATACATATAAATGAAATTAATATCCAGCCTATACTCTTTATATTCTAACTTGACCCAGATTTTCCCTCATTTGCAGCTTACTCCACGTAGTACAGTGGCAAAGACTGCTACGGCTCTTCATCCTTTCTTCGTCACTATCGTCATATTCGTGTTAATCAGCAGTTAAGATAAAGATGGTAATTTAATGCCAAGTTAGAGTAAACAGAGTATAGTAGCGATAACTTGTATTCTCTTACCATAGACATTGTGAGATAAAAATTTTTGGTTTTAATAAGCACTTCACCCCAAAAACGTGCGTATTTATTTTTTATATTTTGTTTTAATTTTTTCTTATTTCAGGGGATTTTAGTCAGCTTTGTAGATGCAGCTTGAATTGAGCATACCAATACTTCTTCAGTTAACCCTTCCCGTACGGGAGATTATTCCTAACTCAAGTATAATCGCCTGGCTCTGGCAATTTCGATATTTGAAAATACATAAATGAAATGAAGATTAAAAAAAAAGAAAAAAAAGTAAGACGAGGTCTGAAAATTTTGGTGCAACATCTTTGAATAAAAAGGAAATTGTAGTTCGTAGTCCGTCACTTTATAGATTTTTTGAACACTAAGATCTGCAACGGTATATTCTAAGGAGAAAATATATTGCTCTTAAAATTACATTCCAATCTCCGATGACTTTATGAAGTTTGATTTCTAGATTTTTTTCATCTTGAGACATATTTTTCATCTTCAATGATTTTCATGGGATTTTTTTTGTGTGTGGATTTTTCCAAAATGGAGAGGTTACCTACAGCGTTCATAAACCATTTCATTACTAGGGGGGCTGTCCTAAGCTGAATAAAATCGTCTGGAAGCAACAAGAATTACGGAAATATGACATTTGAGTAACGGGCTGGAATTTAATAATGAAGTTAGGATGGAAATAAGTAAGTCGAAGAAATCTTGACACAGCTGAAGGTTTAATACCCAGGGGGTAATGCACGATGACGATGAGGTCAGCATAATCCTTTTCTTTTCACCTTAACTTGGTTCAGAATTTTTTTTTTTTTTTTTTTTGTAATTTAATTCGCATAGGCCAGTGACTACAATACAACTAGATAAAAAAAAAAAAAAAGACTGCTCTACTGTATATCCATTCAATAGCATAACTTCGTGACTAGCATCATAATCTAGTTCACTGTTGCAGCTCGGCATGTAGGAGGGAGAAAGTCAATTTTAGGGCAAGTGTAGGTAAAAAAAAAAAAAAAAAAAATTTATTGGAATGATATTAATGAAAAATTTTACTTGGCATGATAAAAAAGAGTCTTTGGTCTCGAACTTGAGTTCGATGAACCATAGAAGCTTCGAATCTCGTCAGTCACCCTCTAACCGTGAGAGAGGGAGGATGCATGAGCTGTGTGCATATTTTGTCGCTGTTAACAGTGGTTAAAACAGTTTCCCCACCTTGTCAAGGTAAATAAAGGTAAGCGAAAATATTGTTCATCAGTGTTTGATAACTACCAGTTCTTTTAGCTGTACCAAATCGTCTTTATTTGTGTGAAAAATGGTGTGGAAATAAGTTATCTGAAAGAAGTGTGAAGCTAAGTGGAGAGACAGAGACAAATGAAGAAGCGAAGGAACATTGTCGTGTTTATGTAGTTTGGTGTTAGCTGGATATACGGGCAGATAAATGAAGTAAAGAAGCGCTGTGATGTTTATGTGAATGTCAAGTTATGTGGAAAAAGAAACAAATGAGGAAGTAAAGGAGGGCTTTGGTGTTTAAATGGACGTGGAGTTACGTGGTGAGACTGACAGATAAATGAGGAAGTGATGGAGCATTGTGGTGTTGATGTGGATGTGAAGTTAAGGGGAGACAGCCTGGCAAATGAGGAAGTAAAGGAGCGTTGTGGTGTTGAAGTGATGTGGAGCTACGTGGAGAGAGAGACAAATAAATGACGAAGTGAAGGAGTTTCCTGATATTGATGTGGATGTGGAGTTACGTGGAGACGCAGTCAGATAGATGAGGAAGTAAAGGAGCGTCGTGGTGCTGATGTGGATATGGAGCTTGCGGATTTGCGTAGATAGGCAGCGAGACAAATGAGAAAGTGAAGGAACGTTGTGGTGTTGATGTGGATGAAAAGTTAGATGGAGAGACAGACAGATGAATTAGGAAGTAAAGAAGTGTTGTGGTGCTGATGTGGATGTGGAAATACGTTGAGAGACAGACAGACAAACGAGGAAGCGAAGGAGAGTTGTGGTGTTGATGTGCATTTGGAGTTACGTGGAAAGAGAAAGAGATACACAAATGAGGAAGTGAAGGGCGTTGTGGTGTTGATGTGGATGAGGAGTTATGTGGAGAGATAGACAAAGAGGAAGTGAAGGAACCTTGTGGTGTTGATTTGGATGTGGAGTTACGTGGAGTGATATATAGACAAAGAGGAAGTGAGGGAACGTTAAGGTGTTGATGTGGATGTGAAGTTGCGTGGAGAGGTAGATAGACAATTGAGGAAGTAAGTGAGCGTTGTGGGTTGCTGTAGATGTGGCGTTCGATGGAGATATAAACTCACCAATAAGGATGTGAAGAATCATTGAGGTGCTGCTGTGGATGCGGAGTTACGTGGGGAGACAGACAAATGAGGAAGTAAAGGAGCGTTGTGGTGTTGATATGGATGTGGAGTTACATGGAATGATATATAAACAAATGAGAAAGTGATGGTAAATGAGAAAGTGATGGAGGGTTGTGGTGTTGATGTGGATGTGGAGTTACTTGGAGAGGTAGATAGACAAATGAGGATGTAAAGGAGGGTTTTGATGTTGGTGTCGATGGAGAGTTACGTGGAGAGGTAGATAGACAAATGAGGAAGGGAGCATTGTGGCTTTCAATAACTGACCACATGATAACATCATAAAAACAACATGCAACGTAAGGCATAAGTTGTACCATTAATTTCCTAACATTGTAGCCATCGTGGGATCTGGTGGTTACAACGCCCTTCATACAGTGAACACTTCGAAGTGAAGAGTTAGATGAGTAGGGCCCACCTAGAGGAGTGTCTAACACGTTGGGAGAAAGTGAAAGCAACAAAATCTTTGCTGAGCAAAAATGGTGGTGGAGCCCAAACCTCCTTCCATTGAGCCCTGGCGATATCAGAAACTACCTGCAAAAATAGGCCCATAGTCTTTCCAGACGTGCTCCCCTACCTTGGCTATGTCCCATAAAAAATTTTAGTATGTGCCTTTAGTGGTTTATGAGAATCCACCAATAAACTATTTTTTTTATAACTTTTTGGATGTAACTAAAAAACCAATACTGGGAACTGGATGATACTGGGTCATGTGAAGATGCCAGCTGGGGGACTCAGATAGCCAAGTATGATGGCCATAGCTTTGACACTGAGTGAATACGAACAGTTTACTTATTTGTAAGAAAGAATAATAATAACACTAAGAACAATGATGAGAATAATTACAATAACAGTGATAATGATAATATTAATACTAATAATATTATTGACAAAAACAATATAACTCACCACCAGTGTGGTGAGTTGTAACAATAATACAAGAAGTCTCTGTGACTCAAACATGTTGCACTTAATGATTATATAAAAATTACTTAACCCTCTCAAGCACTGTAAGTTTTCTGTAAGCATGAGTGATATGATCAGAGAAAATGCCACAAGAGCAGGTTAGACTCATGCACAAAGGAAAACATTCCCACATATTTTATTTGCCCCAGAAATTGGCTATAATGGTATAAATTGTATACCATCATCTTCCCTGGTTTTTATACTATACTATGAACTAATAAAAACACACAAAAGTGATAAGTAAAAGTATTGTGAAAGTACCAAAATGTGGAGAGATTACTGTTGTTCAACAATGAAAATAACTTCCCTACACTGTAACACAAAACTTTGCCCACATGATGCAATAGCTAAGCATATGTCTACATGAATTTCACGAGCTTTCACGTGGTATAGGAGGGATTCTGATACGACCAATAGTTTTTGAGTAAATCACCAAAAATTGCAGGTATGCCCTCTCCCCCCCTGGACTAAAAACCGAGAGAATGCCGACTATCTGAGAATGCTGGCCTGGAAATAGACACCCTCCCCTATGATGCACCAAAAATTGTCACATTCATGCATTTCATGCTAAAACATAAGTTTTAGTGAAAATTTTTGTCCTGAATTGCCTAATCAGCATCCCTTCAGACCACCACTGCAAATGCGTCATAGTGCGTCATCGGTTCCTCTTCAGACTAAAACCATTTTGACTCCTATTGAGTCAGAGTGCATGAAGGAATTAAGTGTAATAGCTAAATGTCTGTACAGTTAGCTGTTGAGCTCAGCATGTCTTTTCTTACTTTTTGATACAGCAGATTCAGCCTCAGAAAATATTCCCACCAGGCACTGTGGGACACTGAAAATAGGGAACAGTGGAACAGTGTCCCATTGTGCCCCAATATGGTGGGAAGATTCATAATATACATTATCCATAATATTTATTATATATTAGGCTGTATTATTTATTGCACTATGTAGTAGGTTATATACCATATATATATATATATATATATATATATATATATATATATATATATATATATATATATATATAATGAGTATATATATATCTATATCTATATCTATATCTGTCTATCTATCTATATATCTATCTTTCTCTCTATATATATATATATCCATCCATCTATCCATCATCCAATCCTACATTGCCCCATGAGAAGCGTAGGAGCCCGGGGCTAGGCAGTTGGTCCCGACATTTAAGATGAGAGTGAATATATATATATATATATATATATATATATATGAAGCCTCTGTGGTACAGTGGTAAAGTGTGTGTTTTCATACACTGAAGAACGAGGGTTCCCCACCAATGTAAAAAACTTTGGGAGTGTTCTTCTGGCCACGTACTACGTTGGCGGACACAAGGGGTGCTGTGGTTGAACCAGTGTCGCATACTATAAAGTATGCATGCACCCAGTCAGCTTGCGTGGGCCAATTACACTTGGTTCACTGATGACACACACATCCAAAGCCATTCCAACACAACATTAACACTTAAAAGCACTTCTCACCCTACATACAATCTCTACTAGCCCCTAAAATGCGGATCGTCGCATTTGCGACGGTCGGCCCAAAGGACAGAACGGGGGATCGTCGCGTTTGCGATTTGAGTTAATTTTGAATAACCGCGGGCAAGCAGGCTCAAGCTGGTATTGTCTATCAGTACCGCCACCCGTGAGCTACGTTTAGCACACTTGACCTTTGTACTACTGACCTCGGTTGATGCCAAGTATCATTTTTTTTACCCACCCACGCACCGATGCGCAGCCTTCCCTCGTCGTGCGATATGGCAACGCGCGGACGGCTCATACTTGTCAATCTGCGCTGTCATCTCACAAGCACTTTCTGCTATTGGGAAACGCTTGTTTCCCCAGTTGTCACACTGTGATTTTTTCGCGCGGTTTGCCCCTGATTAGCGTCAGTCCACGCAAATCTTCCACGGTGACACCATGTCCAACTCGAGCTCTTCCGAGTCTGTGCCTTCCAGCCCTCCGAAAAAGGGTTTTGTGACCTCAACCCCCTTCAAAACCTTACCAGGAACTACTAAGGGCCTGAGTGACTCTGCAATAGCCAGTGAACTATTGAAAGCCTCGATGGACTATGGCAGTGACGTTGGTGTGTGGTCAAGCCTGGCAGAGTCTGACACACAATCAAGTGCAGAGTCTGGGCCAGAAGTGACTGTTTCTGTGCCTGAAGTGAGTGTGTCAGTGCCTAGCACCTCAGCAGGGAAGGCTCCTGTGAGAAGGGGCCTTGAATATGGGAAGGGGGCAAAGAGAAAAAGGAGTGGTGACCCCAGCTCACTGCCATTGTCCCCTACGCCACGTCACGCCACCGCCAGCCAGCCACATACTCCCAGCCCCATTCTCTCATCCTCCTCTTCTGCTGCCCTGTCTCCTGAGTCGTCTGAGTCGCCTTCATCACCTCGAAAGGGAAGTAGACGTTCTACTTTACGTACTAGAGGTTTTCGTAGGCCAAGTGTTCGTGTTGGTAGAGCTAGAACTTTGTACCCTAGTGTAAGGCTAGCTCGTAAGGAAACTCGCACTAGGCAACTCGGCAGTCACGCCACCACAAGTGACCTTGAACCCTCAGATAATGTCCCCACCACCACCACCACCACAACACCAACACGACCTAGGATAGCCTCTGCCTCACGTACTGTCTCACCGCCTGCCTCACCCACTCCCACATGACCTGCCTCACCCCCCGCCGCCCCCAGCACCTCCCAGCCTAGGCAGGGCACTCTGGATGCCTTCGTGTGGTCAGAGGGATCAGATTTTGTGCCGGAGGATCTGCCCTTTGATGACAGTGGGTGTGGAGTTCAGGCTGACTTCCCTGTCGACGAGGATGGTGAATGCTTGGACTACCTGTTGGCCTTCCTTGACAACGAGGTAATGGAGCAGATTTGTACCGAGACAAACAGGTACGAGGGACAATCTGCTGCAGTTCGCGAAGGAGAAGGTGAGGCGGCCACGCCATCCACGTCGCAGATGGCAGCATGGGTGCCTCTAACGATCAGGGAACTTTTTGTATTTTCGAGTATTGGGTTGATGTTACTGATGCCCCACAATTGGAAACACAAGCTGGAAGAATACTGGAGTTCCGACGATCTGTGCCCAACACCAATTTTCAATAAGTACATGAGCCGCGATCATTTTAGGCAGCTCATGACTTACCTTCACTTCGCGAAAAATAATGATGAGCCTTCCCAAACTGACCCATTATGGAAAGTGAGGGGCATCCTGAACTTGATCAAGGATAAGTTTACGAGGTTCCTGCGCCCTTTCAAGAAAGTGGTGATTAACGAGTCCTTGGTTTTGTTCAGGGTCCGTCTTCGGTTTGTGCAGTACATTCCAAGCAAACGGCACCGCTTTGGAATCAAGTTTTTCGTGCTGTGCAACTGCAAGACGGGGTTCATCTTAGACTTCGTCAGTTACACCGCCAGCAATGTCGATTTGGACAAGACTGACCCCCTTGGATTCTCTGGTTCTGTGGTGAAAGTGCTTTTGGAAAAGTACTTTGGCGAGAATCATGTCCTGTATACGGACAATTACTATACAGCTCCTAAACTCGCCAAGTACCTTTCTGAACACGGCGTCGGATCCTGTGGCACTGTCAGAAGCAATAGGGCACACTACCCTGCCTTCCCCGAGGCTGAAAAGTCAAAGCGGGGAGACGTGCACCTGAAGAAATCTGACAAGATGCTTGCGATCAGGTGGCATGATAAGAGAGTCGTGAATATGCTCACCACAGTACACAAGGGGGAAATGCTGGCAACAAGGAAGGTCGACAGAAGGACTGGCGAGCCTGTGATGAAGCCTGATGCTGTCATTGACTACAACGTCAATATGCGGCTGGTGGACAAGTCTGATATGATGATCGGAGAGATTGACTGCCTGAGGAAAAATCGTCGTTGGTACAGGAAGGTGTTCTTGCACTTGACTGATATGTGCATGTTGAACGCCTTCATCCTGTATAAAATCAAGAACAGGAATCCAGCAAACTACTCTCTCCAAAGATTTTCCAAGACTTGTGTCTACCAGTTGCTTCAGCGTTACGGCCAGGTTCTTTCAACAGGTCCCAAACGCCACCCTCAGACACCTCCAGACCGCCTACAGTGTCAGGCCTACCTTCAGCGACACCGCCTGGAGCCACTGCCTGCCACTGCCAAGAGGGGAAAAGCACTGAGGAGGTGTCATGTGTGCAGCCACACTACCAGGCAGGACAGAACCTTTAGGCGCACCTCCTTGCAGTGCAAAGAGTGCAAAGTTCCCCTCTGTGCTTACCCGTGTTTCTTTGACTACCACAGCCTGACTAGATTTTGAAAATAAGGGTAAGATTCTTTGAAATAATACTGAGAGTGACAGTGATACTAGTGTTTAGTTTTCTTTTACGTGCTGATGAGTGTAAATAAGTGTATGTACTTGTAAAAGCACTGACAGTGACAGTGTTTTTTGGTGTAAATAATTGTACATAGTAATAATATAAGTATTGCGAGTGACAGTCACTCCAGTATAAGAAGATGAAAGCATATGTTCCTATTCTATGTTCTGACAGTGACAGTTTGTTGTGTAGAAAATATTATTTTTATAACAATGGACAGTGACACTGATGAATAAGGCAAAAAACGGACAGCTACAGTGAAAGTGAGCGATAGAAATGAAGTGCGAGTGGCCGACCGAAGCGAGAATAAAGTGCCTGCCTTAAGGCTGAATAAACTCGCGCTGCGGTGGTCTTCCTCAGTCCCGATCCACAATACTGGCAGTGACAGTGATTTTTATGGCCGTAATAGTGACAAGCGAACGTTTGCGAAGTACTATGATGGAAAATAATGTAGTATACGTGTTTTTTGCCGTGAAAAGCCAAATGTGACAATAGTGACGGGAAGATCGCCACCGCGCTGCATGTCGGCCGTGCGCTCCGTTCATTTTAGCCGTATTTTCAGTGCTTATTGCACAAATACGGATTCCAAACAACCTGTACGTTGTTGTATAAAGTGTACTGTGACAGATTGAGGCTGTGGTAGAAAGAAAACCGGGTTTCTGGAGGTGTGAAAGTGAAGACTTTGTTACCCAACTTTGCAAGTCTTCACAAGTCCTTTGGTAGTCCACGAAGGCTCAACATGTGTCTCAGGAGAAAGCTGAATGTAAGTACTATAGGCCATAAAAATTTTAATGCTCTAGGGTTAATCTATGATTTTTGGCAAATATTTTCCCACAGGTACTCAGACCCCGCTACAACCCCGCCACAGCAGGGGGGTCGGGCGTACACAGCCGCGTTTTAGGGGCTAGACAGCCTAAGCCACTTGGCAGAGATACATTGGCTGTATCGTCCCCACTTCTGTAGGGATAGGCCGGTTCTGTAGTGGACACTCAAACGGCTGATGAGATGAGATTATATATATATATATATATATATATATATATATATATTGCCAGACGCCTGAATCCTATTCAGGGTGGCCACAAAAAAATCGCCTCCAAGTCGCCCTGTTCCCCACCATTTCACTGCCCTGCTCCCAACTCACACCCCCCTCTCTCATTTGCCTCTCCACCCCATCCCACTATCTCATCCTCGCCCTCCCCCTCCCTCTTCCCCCCTCCACCTCACTCACATACACTCTATTCATCAGTCTTTCACCCTCCATCCTCTCCACACGGCCAAACCACCTAAGTGTATTCCTCCTAAAGCTTCCAATCATATCCACATCCAGACCACAATGCTCCTTTATATCCTCATTTGTCAGCCTGTCTCTCCGTGTAACCCCACAGGCTCCTCTTAAATAACTCATTTCCACTGCTCTCATTCTTGACTTGTGCCCTTCCAGCAATGTCCAAGCTTCACTTCCATACGTTAGAGTTGGTATCACAATACTGTCATGTAGTAACTTTTTCACTTCCATGCTCACTTCCCTGCTACTTATCACTGCTTTCAAGGAACCAGCAACCTTTCTTCCCTGCTGTACCCTTTCAAGCATTGCACCCTCCAAACCTCCATCCTTACTCATCACACTACCCAAGTATTTAAAGGTACTCACATTTTCCAATTCCTCACCATCCAACCTCGCTGTACATTCACTGACTTCACCTCACTCGAAGACCATCACTTTACTCTTCCCTACATTCACCTTTAGATTCCGTTTCTTACACACTCTCCCAAACTCATCCACCAAGCCTTGCAACTCTCCTTCGTCTTCACTCAACAACACAGTATCATCTGCAAACAGCAGTACAGGGAGTTTCCAAACACTACCCTCTCTCACCAGGGCCACTCCGACATCCACTACCCTATAGCGTACCTCTTTTATTACCCCATCCATATACAGATTGAACAACCATGGAGACATGACACATCCCTGTTTCAACCCAACCTTCAAACAGAAAAATTCACTCAGTTCACCATCCACATGCACCGCAGCCTTAGCAACATCATACATACTCTTCACAACATTCAACAACTTCCCATCTACTCCATATATTCTTAATACTTTCCACAATACTTGTCTATCCACCCTGTCATATGCTTTCTCCAAATCCATGAAAACCACATACAACTTCTTACCCTTCTCTAGAAACTTTTCTACTAAGGATCTAAGAATGAATATCTGATCTACACAACCTCTTCCTTTCCTAAAGCCTCCCTGTTCTTCTCCAACTAATTCCTCTGTTCTTTCTCTAACTCTGTCAATAAGTATCCTACCACACACTTTTCCTATTATACTAAGAAGACAGATGCCCCTATGATTACCACACACTTCTTTTTCCCCTTTTCCTTTGTACAAGGGAATAATTATACATGACTTCCAATTCTTTGGGAATCTACCTTCCTCCCAGGCCAATCTGCACATTTTCCACATCCATTCTACTACTATCTCTCCCCCATACTTCAGCATTTCAGCATTTGATCTTGCGTTGGTGCATACACACACACAATCGCCCACATTTGTATTCCAACTTTCAATCTTACCCACACAATCCTTTACCCAACTGATCCATACTCTCTTATGCCCTTCTTCCATCTTTTACTCACAACTATACATGCTCCTTCTTTTGCCCTCTCATTCTCACCTACTCCTGCACATATACCCCATCCATACTCCCAATCTCTCACACTCTCACCTCTCTATTTCCTTTCAGTTATTCCACATACATCAACATTCGCACCCTCAAGCACCTGGACAGTCTCTCTTTCATCTCATCATTCGCTCCCCTTACAGTCTACGTTCCAATTACCATGTCCTTTGTCCGGTCTTTGGTCGTCATCTTTTGGTCAATCCTTGTCCGAGGCTTATTGTTTGTCTTTTTAGTGAGTTGTTTTCCGGGGAGGGTCACTAACCCTCCGCCAACCCTTTTAGTCGCCTTTTATGACAAGCAGGGATACTGGGGGAGTATTCTCGAAAAAAAAAAAAAACTACCCCCCGGGGTATATATATATATATATATATATATATATATATATATATATATATATATATATACCCCCTGTGGCGGGGGGGACACAACCTGACCGCACTATGGGGTGGTACTACTACTCTGCGGCCAGGTTGTGTTAGGAAGAATACTGCCACCGTATTCCCTGCGTGTCGTAAAAGGCGACTAAAAGGGGCGGGGTGAGGGGACTAGGGACCCCCTCCTCTGTTTTTTAGTTCCTGAAAAGAGACAGGCCAGAGAAAGGGATGGGGGATGGAGTTATCCCCGTACCCTGAAGATTGGGTCTATGAATGTGCGTGGATGTAGTACGATTGAGGCTAAAAGGGAGGAGATTGGGAGAATGTTTGTGAGAAGAAAGTTGGATGTGTTAGCTTTGAGTGAAACGAAGATGAAAGGGAAGGGGGAGTCTACGTTTGGAAGTGTGAATGGAAGACTGTCAGGTGTTGATAGAGGAAGGGCAAGAGAAGGTGTGGCCTTGTTAGTGAGTCCGGAAGTACAGCAATGTGTGATTGAATGGAAGGAGGTGTCATCGAGACTGATGTGGGTGAAAGCGAAATTTGAACGTGAGTTGTGGGTGTTTGTGAGTGCATATGGGCCTGGTAGTGAAAGGGATGAACAAGAGAGGGAGTCTTTCTGGAATGATGTTGATGAGTGTCTGCAGAGCTTTGGAGCGAATGTGAATGTGGTAATGATGGGAGATCTGAATGCTACAGTGGGAAATGTAGCAGTTGAAGGCGTAGTTGGTATGCATGATGTGCCTGGAAGAAATGAAAATGGGGAACGAATGATAGCGATGTGTGTTGAGAGAGAGATGGTGATTAGGAATACGCTGTTTGAGAAGAAAGATATTTATAAGTACACATGGGTGAGACAGGAGGGTGGAAGGGTTGTTGATAGAGCTTTCAAGGACTATGTGGTTGTGTCTAGGAATGTAATAGGAAGATTGTTGGATGTGAGAGTTCTGAGAGGGGAGGGAATGTCTGACCACTACCTTGTGGAGGGAAAGTTAAGAGTAGGTAAGAGATGGGTGAGAGCTAGGAGGGTTACGTGTGGCAGGGAGGTTTTGAAAGTGAGTGAGTTGGATAAAAGAGAGAAAAAGATAGAGTATCAGGAGAAATTGAAAGATGAGTGGAACGCAGTGAAAGATCGGGAAAATGGCAGCGTGGAGGTGGAATGGCAGTTGTTTAAGAGTGCTGTGGTGGGGCATGCAGAAGAGATGTGTGGTGTGAGACGTGTGGGTGGTGGTGAAAGAAAAGGAAGTGAATGGTGGTGCGAGGAAGTAAGTATGGCTGTGGCTGAGAAGAGACGTGCATATGAAGTGTGGCTGCAGAGGAAGGATGAGATGTCATATGAAAGGTATAAGGAAAAGAGGAATAGAGCGAGAAGGGCTGTGCATGATGCTAAAGTGGCAGCAGATGAGAGGTGGGGTAGGCGGCTGACAGAGAATTTTCAACAGAATAAGAAAATGTTTTGGAAGGAGGTGAAAAGGGTGCGAAAGGGAGAGTCTGGGAACGAAGAACGAGTAAAAGCAGAGGATGGAAGGATGTTAATTGAGATGGATGCAGTAAGGAAGAGATGGGCAGAGTATTTTGAAAGACTGTTAAATGTAGAGGAGCAAAGGGTGGCTGAGATTGGGGCGGATGGAAGGGTGCAAGGAATAAATGTGTTGGGAGAGTTGAATGATTCTTTGATCACGAAGGAGGAAGTGGAGAAGGCAGTAAAGGAGATGAAAACAGGGAAAGCTGCAGGTATGGATGGGTGTGCTGTGGAATGCCTGAAGGGTGGTGGAGTGACTATTGTTGACTGGTTAGTAAGATTGCTGAATGTGTGCTTTGAGAAAGGTATGGTGCCAATTGACTGGGCAAGTGCTTGTGTGGTTCCGTTGTATAAAGGCAAGGGTGATAAGTATGAATGTACTAGCTTTAGGGGTATCAGTCTGTTGATTGTTGTAGGTAAGGTGTATGGTAGAGTGTTAATTATGAGAGTTAGAGAGGGTACAGAGGGAGTGACTGGTGAGGAGCAGTGTGTCTTTAGGAGAGGGAGGGGATGCGTTGATCAGGTGTTTGCTGTGAGACAAGTGTGTGAAAAGTATTTAGCGAAAGGCAAGGATGTGTTTTGGGCATTTATGGATTTAGAGAAAGCATATGATAGAATTGATAGGGAGGCTTTGTGGACTGTTTTAAGATTGTATGGACTTGATGGTAGGTTACCAAAAGGGATGAAAAGTTTTTATGTAAATAATACAGCGTGTGTAAGCGTGGGAAATGCTGTGAGTGATTGGTTTCCCGTGAGAGTGGGGCTGTGACAGGGATGTGTGATGTCGCCTTGGTTGTTTAATATTTACATGGATGGTGTTGTAAGGGAGGTGAATGCAAGAGTTTTAGGTGGAGGTCTGAGTCTGGTGAATGTTGATGGTGGAGAGTGGAATCTGAAGCAGCTGCTGTTTGCAGATGATACTGCACTGGTGACTGATTCAGAGGAGAGATTGAGACAGTTGGTAGAGGAGTTTGGAAGGGTGTGTAAAAGGAGGAAATTGAAAGTAAATGAGAATAAGAGTAAAGTGATGAAGTGTACGAGGTTGATAGGTGGTAGGGGGATGAATATAATTTTGAATGGTGAGTTGCTTGAGGAGGTAGATTGTTTTAAATATCTAGGGTCACATGTTGCTGTGGATGGAAGAATAGATGCTGAAGTGAAGTTTAGAATAAATGAAGTAGGAAAGGTGCTGGGAGGAATGAAAAAAGTGTTTAAATGTCGTTCGATTAGAATGGATGTAAAGAGAAGGCTGTATGAGGGTGTTGTGGTACCGACTGCGTTATATGGGGCTGAAACATGGAATATGGGTGTAGCAGAGAGGAAAAGTTTGAATATAATGGAGATGAGGTGTCTGAGGAGAATGTGTGGAGTGACGCGTATGGATCGGGTGCGAAATGATGAAGTGCGAAGGAGAACTGGAGTTGTTCGGGAGATGGCTGCTAGAGTTGAGCAGAGGGTGTTGCGATGGTTTGGGCATATGGAGAGAATGGATAATGAGCGATTGGTGAAAAAAAAACTAGATCTGATGTGAGAGGCGTAAGGCTGAGAGGAAGACCACGAATAGGATGGATGGACAGTGTGAAGAGAGCGCTGGATGCGAGAGGGATGTCTGTTGAGCAAAGAAGAGTGGCTGTGCGTCACAGAAATAAATGGAGAGAAATTGTGAATGAATAAGTGATGGCGCAGCCCTGAGGGGATATTCTCCCGCTATTTGGTCTGATCAGCTAGTCAGGTCAGGTGCGGGTAAGGGAATGGGTCCGTTATGATGTGGCAGGGGTAAACCAGTTCTGCTGTCGGGCCCTGTTGCGGATGTCACTGATTGCATTGCGCAGTTGTCCCTTCTGCGGTGTAGTGCGGTGAGGATCTGTCTGTTCTCCCTTTTGGGGCTAAGATACGAATGAATGTGTTTGAATGGATGAGTAAATGGGGAGTGTGTCGTCCTGTCTCGGCTACCTCCCTTTCCTTGGGGGAAGCAGCCTAGGTATATATATATATATATATTTATATATATATATATATATATATATATATATATATATATACATATCCACATATATATATATATATATATATTTATATATATATATATATATATATATATATATATATATATATATATATATATATATATATATATATATATATATATATATATATATATATATATATACAGGTATATACAAGTTGTTACGGAACAGAGAGAGATAATGAACACTTCAAGTGAGAATACTAAAATCACTACTGCCCCGGAAAGTTCCAGGTTCAAAACAAAAGACCTAGGTAAAATTACAAGTTAAAGTTTAATGCTCAAACTAACAACTAAACATTCAGGACTCATAAGGATAATGTAATGGCAAAACAGGTTACATATATGGTTAAATGCAATAGCCTCTATTAACACAAATTTAGCAAGAGCAAATTTATCTAAGTCAGCCCTGATAAAATGAGAAAACCGGATAATGCTCAGTTAAAGCAAGATATAATATTATTACAGATACAAACTATTACTAATACTGGCTGACATTAAAAACTTTACCAGGCTCACGAATTAACGTCTTATGCTATACAGTACAAGAAAAATGGTAATAACACTTATACTCAAATTATACAGCAGCTAGATGGCTGGAGACTTCCTGAGCACTCACAAAAATGATAATATACTGTACAGGGGAGGACAGAGATGTGAACAGAATGAGGAGTAGATCAAAGTGGCAACTAATGTAGAGACTAAGCTCATTATATAGGGGGCCAGCAGAGCTTGATTCAACTTGCAAGAAGGACGCGCAAATGAAGGCACACAGGACGAAGAGTTGACACTCCTGCTCTGAACAACAGAAAGAACGACTTACTCTATAATAAGGGGGAGAAGGGGGGAGTTAGGTAGAACACGCAAGCCTGGTCACTTTGGAAGCCACGTGGCGAATCGTGATCAAACATGCGCATATTGTACATTAGAATTATACAAAGGATGATGAAATTATAGGCTATGTAACACCTCCCAACAAAGAAAAAGAAATTTACAAAGGAAATTTCTTATTACTCTAAAACAATCTGTCTAAAGTCTAGATAAGCAATCTGCAATAACATTTTCTTTCCCCTTGACATGTTGTATGTCTAATGAATACTCCTGAAGAAGTAGACTCCATCTTGTATATCTCTGACTTTTATCTTTAAACTTACTAAGGAATTTCAGTGGGTTATGATCGGTATAAATGACTATGGGGTCAAAACCAGAACACAAATAAAATGAAAAATGCTGTAAACCCAAAATCAAGGTCAAAAGCTCCTTCTCAAAAGTTGAATATTTCTTTTGAGGTGGAGTGAACTTCTTACTGTAATAAGATACAGGGTGTTCAATACCCTGATCATCCTCTTGCAGCAAAACAGCCCCAGCTCCTGTATCACTTGCGTCAACAGCCATCTTAAAAGGCTTAGCAAAATTTGGAGTAGCGAGCACTGTCTGACTTAATAGGATAGCTTTAAGTTTACTGAAAGAGGATTCACAGTTATCAGTCCAGACAAATTTATCTCCCTTTTTCAGTAGGTCTGTAGGTGGTGATACAAGAATTGAAAAGTTAAGAACAAATCTCCTGTAATAACCTACCATTCCCAAAAACCTTTGCAGCTCTTTCCTACTTTTAGGTCTGGGAAGATCACTTATAACCTGAACCTTAGCTCCTGGTGGTGCAACGTGTCCATCACCAATTACGTACCCAAGGTACTGAACTTTAGCTTGACCAAACTCACACTTTGATAAATTAGCTACAAGATTAGCCTGAACCAAACGCTCAAGAAATATACTGACATGGTATAGGTGATCTTTCCAGTTGTCACTGAAGATTAATACATCATCAATATAAACAACACACCCTGCCAAACCCTCTGTTACAACATTCATGAGCTTCTGAAAAGTTGCTGGTGCATTCTTCATACCATATGGCATTACAGAACATGCAAAAGTCTTTCCTAGTGTTACAAAACATGAGATCTCCCTAGCACATTCAGTCATAGGTACTTGCCAGTATCCCTTTAACAAATCAAACTTACTTATGTACCTAGCCTTTCCGATCTTGTCTATGCAATCTTCCATGCGAGGAAGAGGGTAAGTGTCTGTTTTGGTTATCTGATTAACACGTCTGTAGTCGCTGCAAAGCCGCTGTGACCCACCTGGCTTAGGGACTAGAGTGACAGGAGAACTCCACTCGCTCTGACAGGGCTCAATCATTTTGTGGTCCAACAGGTAGCCAAGCTCCTTCTGGATGAGAGGAACTTTCACTGGGTTCACACGGTAAGGAGGCAGTTTAATTGGCTTTGCGTATCCAACATCTTCCTGGAGTGGCACGAAACACTTGCGAGTACTCCTGCAGTAATGCCAAAAACTCCTGCCTTTCCTCGGGAGCTAGATGAGAAAGCTTAGTCTGGAGATCATTCATGATATCAGGATTCTTCCCCAAACTATCACTCAGGCTCATGCTGCATGGGAGAACTTCACTTGCAGACTCGGGTGGAACAGCTACAGTGCAGACTGGGTTATTTTCGTCCCGCCTGTGATATAAATTTAGCATGTTGATGTGACAAAGTTGCTTGTTCTTTCTATGATCTGGTGTGGCGATGACATAGTTGACATCACTGAGTTTCTTCTCCACGAAATAAGGACCACTAAATTTGACTTGAAGAGGTTGCCCATGCACCGGTAGCAGAATCAAAACCTGATCTCCTTGCTGAAAGTGGTGTAACCTGGACTTCTTATCATACCAAGTCTTCATCTTCTCCTGAGCAGCTCCTAAATTCTCTCTCGCCAGCTGTAAAGCAGTGGACAGCCGTTCTTTGAACTTCATCACATACTCCAGCAGGTTGACGTCATCTTCCTCCGAGAGCCAGCATTCCTTGAGTAGCTTAAAGGGTCTTCTTACTTCATGGCCAAACAGTAGTTCAAAGGGTGAGAAGCCCAGTGATTCATTAGGAGATTCTCTTGCAGCAAATAGAACGAATGGAAGACCTTTATCCCAGTCTTTCTGATGTTCCAAATAGTATTTCCTGAGCATCGATTTGAGTGTTTGATGATATCACTCCAACGCTCCTTGGGTCTGGGGATGGTAAGCTGAAGACGTGATCTGGGTGATGCCCAACTCTTTCAGAGACTGCTTGAAAATATTTGACATGAAATTACTCCCCGGTCTGACTGTACATCCTTGGGCAGACCAAACTTTGTGAAGAACCCTAGCATTTCCTTAACCACATTCTTTGCTGAGATATTTCTAAGTGGAATGGCTTCAGGATAACGAGTAGCCATATCAATCAGGGTCAACACATAAGAAAATCCTGAAGAAGTCTTAGGAAGAGGGCCCACAATATGCACCAACACACGGGTGAATGGCGCCTCAAAAGGAGGAATGGGAACTAGAGGTGCAACCTTTTTGGTCTGATTACACTTCCCCACAACTTGACAGGTGTGACAAGACTTACAATACCAGGAAACATCTCTGAAGATACCTGGCCAGTAGAAGTGTTTCAAAATGCGTGCCACAGTCTTCCTCACTCCAAGGTGTCTTGCCAAACTGGAATCATGAGCCACTCTAATGATATCCTGCCTACAAACACGAGGGATGACAACTTGATGTACAACCTCCCATTCACAGTCGGCTGATGCTGTTGGGGGTCTCCACTTCCTCATAAATAGTCCTGACTTTATACAATAACAAGTAGAAGCACCAGCTGACTCTTCCTCACTGCAAGCAGAGTTAGCTAGACGTTTCAACTCAGGGTCAGCAACCTGCAACTCAACCAACTCTTGACGAGACAAATTATCAACACTACGGGGTACTGCCTCATCTGGTGAGTGGTCCAAATTAGCAAGAAAAGTGTCAGCTAGGATAACATCATCATCATCATTATCCTCTAAGTCACCAGTAACTTTAGACTTAGCCCTAGTCACCGCACATGCAGAGAACACGTCAGGGATATCACAATCATGGGTCGCAGTCACTGGTTCACTAAACAACTGAGGAGATGGACACACTTGACTTCCACCAATGTCATTTCCAAGTAAGAAAGTTACACCTGACATTGGGAGTGTCTCAACCAACCCAACCATAACGGAACCATTAACAAAACCAGACTCTAAATTCACTCTGCACATAGGGACAGAGAAGTAATTATTCCCTACACCTTATAAGATTACAGTTTCATCAGAGGAATTAACATTAGAGCCTAGAACACTGGTCGGCATAAGGGATTGGCAAGCACCTGTATCACGATATATTTTAACTGATTTCCTGTCATTACTGTCCAGAGGACTGACAAAACCATCAGACAGGAAATTAACACATGAACTTTTGAGAGTGTCACCCACGTTACTGCTCAAAAGAGGATTTTCATCTTGAGAATTCAATTTACCTCTGAAAGCAGGTTCAGTTAACTCCGTTAAAGAATTCTGGGAACTCTCAAGGGTGGACACTAGACCAATTGACTGAATATTTAAAGACTCCTCTTTGTTCACATCACACTGTCTCCTGAAACATTTCTCCGTAGTATGACCAAGCTTACTACAATAAGTACATTTACTTTTCTGAAATCTAGAGGTGAAGCTGGTATTTACTTCCTGAGAAACATCATCTTTATTCTCTTTCCTGTTACCTGTACTCCGAGTAGAGGCAACGTACTTACTCTCAGCTTTCTTTTTTTCTTTAGAATATTTCTTGTGAGTGAGAACATATTCATCAGCTAAAACTGCAGCATCAGACAAATTATCTATTCTTTGCTCATCCAGATATAGGCTTACATCTTTATTAATACACCTTTTGAAGTCCTCCAGCAAAATCATCTGCTTAAATTTATCAAAATCAGAATTTACATTCTTAGAATTTAACCACTGCTTAAACAGATCTTCTTTGATTTTCGCATACTCAACATGGGATTGCTTATCTTGCTCATAAGTTGTTCTAAATTTTACTCTATAGGCTTCAGGAACAAGCTCATAGGTCTTAAGAATCAGTCTCTTAACTACATCATAATTATCAGATTGATCCTGAGGCAAAGATGCATAAGTTCCTTGAGCTTTACCGATGAGAAGAGTTTGAAGGAGTACTGGCCAATACTTTTTGGGCCAATTAAAACCTGTAGCTACCCTCTCAAACAACTGAAAATACTTTGTTAAATCAGATTCATTAAAAGGAGGGACAAGTTTAACATTTTTAGCCACATCAGAATCATCAGAGCTAGATGATGCAGTTCCACCTTGTTTCATGCGATACTCATGTCTGCCTGAATCCTAGTAAGTTCAATTTGTGCCTGTGCCTGTGCCTGTGCCTGTGCCTCCTTAATACGAGCCTGAGACTCAGCATCCTTAGCACGTGCCTGAAAGTCAGCCTCCTTGGCACGAGCCTGCAACTCAGCCTCCTTAGCACGAGCCTCCTGCGGGGCTAGCTGTAACTTAGATATTTCAATCTGCGTTTGTTCATCTGGAGGAGTTACATTAAACAAGCTTTTATTAATCATGTCAACGATTTGATCTTTAGAATGATGAGAGCGAACAGCAATTCCCAATTGTTGAGCAACAAGCTTAAGTTCATTCTTTGTTCTGTTTTCTACATCACACACTGTTTGCACATTTGACAAAAAATCTCTGGCTTCATCAAGAGTAGTAATAGTAGACATCATGAATAAATCAAAGTCACAAAATATCAAGCAATATCCTTATGATAATATCCTGATAAGAGGTCGCCAAATTTATGTTATGGAACAGAGAGAGATAATGAACACTTCAAGTGAGAATACTAAAATCACTACTGTCCCGCAAAGTTGCAGGTTCAAAACAAAAGACTTAGGTAAAATTACAAGTTAAAGTTTAATGCTCAAACTAACAACTAAACATTCAGGACTCATAAGGATAATGTAATGGCAAAACAGGTTTCATATATGGTTAACTGCAATAGCCTCTATTAACACGAATTTAGCCAGAGCAATTTTATCTAAGTCAGCCCTGATAAAATGAGAAAACCATATAATGCTCAGTTAAAGCAAGATATAATATTATTACAAATACAAACTATTACTAATACTGGCTGACATTAAAAACTTTACCAGGATCACGAATTAACGCCTTATGCTATACAGTACGAGAAAAATGGTAATAACACTTATACTCAAATTATACAGCAGGTAGATGGCTGGAGACTTCCTGAGCACTCACAAACATGATAATATACTGTACAGGGGAGGACAGAGATGTGAACAGAATGAGGAGTAGATCTAAGTGGCAACTAATGCAGAGACTGAGCTCATTATATAGGGGGCTGGCAGAGCTTGATTCAACTTGCAAGAAGGACGCGCAAATGAAGGCACAGAGGACGAAGAGTTGACACTCCTGCTCTGAACAACAGAAAGAACGACATACTCTACTATAAGGGGGAGAAGGGGGGAGTTAGGTAGAACACGCAAGCCTGGTCATTATGGAAGCCACGTGGCGAATCGTGATCAAACATGCGCATACTGTCCATTAGAATTATACAAAGGATGATGAAATCATAGGCTATGTAACAAGGTATATATATATATATATATATATATATATATATATATATATATATATATATATATATATATATATATATATATATGTATAACAGAATTTTCAATTTTATTTGACAAAAGTCACAGAAATTTTCAATTTTATTTGATCCATATTGTGTGGGTAAGATTGAGAGGTGGAATACAAATGTGGGCACTTGTGTGTGTGTGTGTGTGTGTGTGTGTGTGTGTGTGTGTGTGTGTGTGTGTGTGTGTGTGTGTGTGTGTGTGTGTGTGTGTGTGTGTGTGTGTGTGTGTGTGTGTGCACCAATGCAAGATCATGCAGACAGTGTGAAGGAAGAGTTCTGGGCAAATGTGGAAGGGCACATGGAAAAGTTTGAGAGGAATGAGAGAATGCTTTTGGTAGGATATCAAAGGGAAAGTAGGGAATGTGAAGGTGGATGGAGTAGTTGGTGAGTAGGGTGTGCCTGCAGAAGTGGATAAATATGGCAGTGCTCCAGTGGACATTTCTGCGGGGAGGGGGTTGGTGATAGCCAATTGACACAAAATAATCCACAGGTGTATGTGCTGAGTGACGAGAAGGAGGGATGGTGAACTGAATGAATGGAAGGCAATGACTGATTATGTGGCTGAATGAATGGTAGACTGAGAAGGTACTTAATAGATGCAAGAGCATACAAAGGTTAGGGGAGTGAACTTTCTGGTCATCACATGGTGGTCTATACAAGAAGGGTAGAAAAGTTGCAAGAGGATGTAAAAAGGGCAGAATATAAGGAAGAAATGGGGTGCAATAGGGTTTATATGATTTTGAGCAAATGGGGGAGTGGAAGATGTGTGCAAAATTTTCACAGAAGAAGTCTATGCAGCATCTGAGGTGGTGTGTGGGGTGAAGCAAAGACGATAGGGGGTGCAAAAAATAGCATCGTGGAATGAAGAGGTGAAGCAAGATGTAGCGCAAAAGAAGAGAGCATATATTGAGTAGATGGGGAGCAGAGGCAGGGAGGAAATTTGTTGAGAGAGGGAAGAGAGAGTTATTTGTAGAGAGGAAGAGAAAGGTGAAAAGATTAGAGAGATTAAGAACAGAGTGGACGAGGAATTTGGAAGGAATTTTAGTGTAAAGTGGAGGGAACGTAAAAAAATGTTCTGGAAGAAGGTAAAGTGAGACAGGGTGATGAAGAAGTTAGGAGGGGAGTGAAAGATAAAAATGGTATATTGATAGTGGAAAAGAGAAAAAGTGAACAGATGGGGAGAACACTTTAATGAACTGTTACACAAAGAGAATAAAAGTAATGCGAGTATAAGTGGCTGAGGAATGGCTGGGGGAAGGAAGGTGGTAAGAAGATAAGAAAAGATCAGCAGGATGGAAGTAGTGGGAGCAATGAAGAAAGTCAAAATGGGGAAAGCCCCAGGAATTGGTGGAGTGTGTGGTGAAAAACTGAAACATAGAGGAGAGATAATACTGGAATGATTATGGAAAATGTGCAGATTGCCCCAGGAGGTACAGTCCTGGAGGATTGTAAGTCAGGTATAATTATTTCCCTGCTCAAGGGAAAAGAGAAGAAGTATGTGGTAATCATGAGGGCATTTGGCTTCTTAGTGTAATAGGAAAAGTATATGATAGGCTGCTTATTAACAAAGTTAGGGAAACAGCAGAGGAATTAGTTGGAGAAGAACAGGGAGGATTTAAGAAGGGAAGAGATAGAGCAGATCAGGCATTCACTCTTAGATTTTTTGTGGAAAAGTTTCTAGAGAAAAGAAAGAAGTTGTATGCGGCCTTCATGGGTTTGGAGAAAGGATAAGACAGAGTGTATAGACAAGGAACGTGGAAAATATAAAGAATATATGTAGTAAATGGGAAGTTGCTGAATGCTGTGAAGAGTATGCATGAGGGTGCTAAGGTTGCAGTGCGTGTGGATAGTGAAGTGAGTGAATTTTTCTGCCTGAATGTTGAATTGAAATAAGGATGTGTCATGTCTCCATGGTTGTTCAGTTTGTATATGGATGGGTTTATGAAAGAGATACAAGGTAGGGCAGCGGATGTTGGAGCGGCCCTAATGAGGAGGGCACGGCTTGGAAATATCCTGCACTGTCGTTTGCAAATGATATTGCATTGCTAAGTTATGACGAAGGAGAACTGCAGCGCTTGATTACTAATTTGGGAGAGTGTTTAAGGAACGGAATCTAAAGGTCAATATAAGGAAGAGTAAAGTTAAAATGAAGAGAGAAACCTGTATTTTACACGGGAAAAATCATCTAAGAAATTACCAATGTGCCGGGAATCGAACCCGGGACTCTCAGGTGAGAGCCAGGCAGCATACCACTACACCACAACCGGTAAATGTTGACTCATGTTGTCACAATCTTGTAACCAACGTCCCTCCGCCCCCACTGTGGGCCTGAAGAGGGTGAGTTAACCCCCTGGCACTCGGGCAAGTAGATGCTTTTAATCTATCCCAAGCACTTGCGGCAAGTCAGAATGAAGAGAGAAACCACACTGTATTTTACACAGGAAAAATCATCTGAGAAATTACCAATATGCCGGGAATCGAACCCGGGACTCTCAGGTGAGAGCCAGGCAGCATACCACTACACCACGACCAGGTAAAATTTAACTCACGTTGTCACAATCTTGTAACCAACGTCCCTCCGCCCCCACTATGGGCCTGAAGAGGGTGAGTTAATCCCCTGGCACTCGGGCAAGTAGATGCTTTTAATTCCCGGCATATTGGTAATTTCTCAGATGATTTTTTCCTGTGTAAAATACAGGTTTCTCTCTTCATTCTGACTTGCCGTAAGTGCTTGGGATAGATTAAAAGCATCTACTTGCCCGAGTGCCAGAGGGTTAACTCACCCTCTTCAGGCTCATAGTGGGGGGCGGAGGGACGTTGGTTACAAGATTGTAACAACTTGAGTTAACCTTTACTTGGTCGTGGTGTAGTGGTATGTTGTCTGGCTCTCACCTGAGAGTCCCGAGTTCGATTCCCGGCTTATTGGTAAAATCTCAGAACGGTAAAGTTATGGTGTTCGAGAGAAATGAAGTCACTGAATATACAATGAGGTTGGATGATGGGGAAATGGACAATGTGAGTGCATTTAAGTACTTGGGTAGTGTGATGAGTAAGGATGGAAGTTTGGAGGATTAAGTGTTTGAAAAGGTACAACAAGAAAGGTTGCTGGTTCTTTGAAAGCAGTGATAAGAACATGGAAGTGAACGTGGAAGTAAAAAAATAATGTCGCTGCATGATGGTATTGTGATACAAACTCTAACATATGGAAGCGAAGCTTAAACCTTGTTGGAAGGACACAGGTCAAGAGTGAGAGCAAAGGACATAACTTATCCGAGAAAAGAATGTGGATTTACATGGACAGACAGACTGGCAAATGAGGAAATGGAGGAACATTGTGATGTAGATGTGGATGTATTAGAAAGCATTAGGAGAAATTCACTGAGGTAGTTTGGCCATGCAGAGAGAGAGAGAGAGAGAGAGAGAGAGAGAGACTAACGAGGAAAGTGTATGTGAGGGAGAGGGAGGCCGAGGATGAGATGGAGGTACATGAGAGGTATATGAGAGAAGGGTGTGTGAACAGGGGGGAGTGCAGTGAAATGGTGGGGGACAGGGCGACGTGGAGGAAATTATTTTTTGGTCAGCGCTCACAGGATTAAGGCGTTTTGCAATAGAATGATATATAAAATGTTCCAGATTCATCATGGTTCAGAACAGGAAAAGGAAAACTAAAATAAGAAGTTTCTCCAAGGATGTATTAGAACAAGCTTTGGCCATGGTATGAAGTGGAGCAAGCATTAGGGATGCTGCTAACAAATATGAAATAGCACGTAATACATGACATCGATACGTGCAAATCACCAAGAAAGCTTTTGAAGTAAACTGTCAATCTACAACCAAACTATGTGTGTCACCAGATATTATCAGAGGAAGAGTCACTCAAAAACCATCTGTTCACTTGCTCCAAAATGAACTATGAAACACTGATGTAGGATTTGGTGTGTAATGACGTTTAGCCTCATGGTTTCCTCAGAATACTGTACAATTGCTGAATCTACGCCACATTTCCTGTATATTTGTATAACAGAAGGCAGTGGGGGTGTGAGGGGGGTGAGGTATTGGCTGGGAGTGGCAGGGAGGCAGGCAGGGCGAAGAAGGTGAGGTCTCAGGGGAAAGGGATTACAGATCACAGCATAAAGACGGAAAGAAAGAAAAACACGAGACAGGTGAAATGGGAAATCCATAGGGAGAGGGAAAAAATGTTGGGTAGGGAAATAGAGGTCATAGGGGGAAATGGATTGCCGACCCCAGTACAGGTGTGTGTGTGTGTGTGTGTGTGTGTGTGTGTGTGTGTGTGTGTGTGTGTGTGTGTGTGCAGTCTTTTCCTCTGACTCTTATCCCACATCCTGGCAGTTGGCCCGTATGGTCACGATTTTAAGAAAGGTAACAGATCATTACCCAAGAATTACCGTGATATGAATATAATAAATTGTTTGGCAAAGCTGTATGACATGGTGCTATCAACTCAGTTAATTATGTGGTTTGTTCCGTATCGGGGGCAGGCAGGGAGTCAGGAGGGCCGGGGCTGTAATGAACATGTTGTGGCACGTAGACTGTTAATTGATTTGGCCCACAGGAGAAAGCATAAGTTATTTGTTTGCTTTGTCGATTTTTCAATGGCATACAACAGGGTCCCTCGCGCCAAATTGTTTCGCATGTTACGTGAGTTGGGGTGCGGGTCGCTAATGTTAACGGCGCTGGTGGCGATATACGGGGTTACTTTGAGCATTATTGGGACAGCCATTGTAACATTCAGGATCGGCGTCAGACAGGGGTCCCCAACATCTTGTTTATTGTTTATCATTTTTGTAAACAGCATGATTAAGTTGATAAAGTCCAATTGTGGGCCAGATGGTTTATTACAGTGCCTTCATCTCCTTGTCCTTATGGACGATATTGTTCTTCTCTCGACAACGCGACGCGGGATGGAACATAAACTTACATTTCTGAATCAGTTCTGTGTAAATAATGGCATGGTTGTGAATAATATTAAGACCAAGCTCTTTGCAATCCATGCGTCAGTGGGCGATCGTGAGCCATTCTGCGTTGGTGAGGTAGTCGTGCAGTGGTGTGACAGGTATGTGTATCTGGGCAGCCTGTTCACAAGCGACGGGACCCTGTCGTCCGCCATTACCGCCCATGCACAAGCAAAAATGTGCCACATTCTGAAATTTGTGTCATTTTTGGAAAAGAATATAGACGTACCATTTTATGTTAAAAAGAAAATGTTTGAAGCAGCCTCACTGTCAACCATCCTATATGGCTGTGAGTCCTGGTTCAATGGGAACTTGAGGCCAATGGAAAAATTGTATAACTGGGGTATTAAACAGCTGCTGGGAGCTCGTATGACGGCGTGCACGGACGTTTGTTACGTGGAACTCGGGTGCCCACCACTGAAATCTTTAGTACTAGCAAGGCAGAGGAAGCTTTTCCAGCGACTGTGGGGGGAGAGGCGCGGTATGCCCGATGGCCCGTGGGTGCACGCCGTCAGGCCGACCATGGCGGCTAACACAATAACAAGTAAACACATTGAGAGTTTAATTAATAATTCTGTTGATGTTAAAGTCGGCATTGAATCTTTAAAGCAATCAATTTCTAACTCAACATCTTCTAGAAGACTAATTTATAATGTGTTGAACCCTACCTTAACAGTTCACGAGATCTATAAATGTCGTGGTAAAACTAGTGAGGTACACAGAATGGCATTTAGTCGGCTGCGGGTAATCAGTCACAATCTGGCGATTGAGAAGGGCCGTTGGAATCGGCGTGGACGGGGACGTCTCCCGGTAGCAGAGCGGCTCTGTCCATGTGGTGCTGTGCAAACAGTTGCATGTGCTGGAGGTCTGTCCACTGACTCAGCACATACGTACAAGATATAACTTTACTTCCTGGAGTCAAATCATTGGTGACGATGCTCAGTTTCCTATTGAGGAGATAGTGTATAACGTCCTTTCCTGTTTTGGCTAGTGTGTACTATAATGTTTATCATAACCCATGTTATTTAAAGTGTATTTAATTCATTTTGTATGCTCTTATTCTAACCATGATATATCATTGAGATTTTTTTTTTTTTTCATAAAAAAGGTGATTGGTCAAATTGTAGTTGTTACTAATCAGAAGTGTAATAATTTCCATCTTTCATTAAGGCTATATAGATGCACTGATCAATCCTTTAATACTTCGCTTGTTTTGTGGACCATAATTGTTTGCTAATATCTGATGTGCTGTTTATCATGCTAAGGTTTATTGTTGCTTGAAATCCTGTATGTGTAACTGGATATTGTGGTCAATAAATACTTACTTACTTACTTACTGTGTGTGTGTGTGTGTGTGTGTGTGTGTGTGTGATTTGTATCTAAATGTGTGTGTGTGTGTGTGTGTGTGTGTGTGTGTGTGATTTGTATCTAAATGTGTGTGTGTGTGTGTGTGTGTGTGTGTGTGTGTGTGCTGTATTGGTGGGTAAGAAGCTAGATGAAGAGAAGGGATGGGGATGGATGGGAAGAAAGGAGGGGTGATGTTTTAAGTTTAAGGGGGGTGGTGTGAAGAAGATTTCCTATTGACAATATATTTGGCCACATAATTCGATAGGTGATAAGATCCGGTGTTTTGATCCGTAATCCCTTTCCCCTGGGACCTCACCTTCCTTACCCTACCTGCCCCCCTACCACCCCCAGCCCAACATCTCATCCCCCATCACACCCCCACTGCCCTCTGTTATATATTCAGGAAATGTGTATATTCAGCAATTGTATTCTTAGGAAGTCATTAGGCGAAACGTGTGATACACACTAAGTCCTACATTTATCAACGAACAGTGAATCAAAATGTTCTATGGACCCCACACAGAAAAAATATGCGCTTGTTGGCTTTTGAGATTGCACTAAATAATGGAAAACAAGTTCAAGACACGTGATATGAGAATAAAATGCCTGGGGAAGAATGACTTTGTAGATTTATGAAGTGAAATCGTTAAGACAAAAGTACCAGAGAGTTGCAGTCTGTCATGGTCTAAAGCATTCAACAAACATTAGGGTCAGGACTTTTTTTTTATTAAACTAAAAGAGGTTTATATCCAACATCCTTAATTTGCTGACAGCTCTCGTACTTGCAGTTTGGGTGATACGTCAACCACAACAGTGCAGAAGCCTAGAAAAGCAGTTGCAGAGAGGGGCGTAAAACAAGTCAGTCAGGCTGTTAGTGCTATACGAAAGGCATTGGTGACAACCTGCTGCATTATAAGCTAGAAAGCACTCAGAAAGCACATACCACCGCCAGTGCCATTGTCATTATAAAGGATTTGGATCCGTAGAGATATTGTGTGGAATACATAGGATCCTGATCCGCCTGAATATTTAATCAGTTGTTCCATGACCCATGGCCCACGCTTCCACACAACTTTATTGAAATTCATTGAGAACTTTTGGCGATATTGTGCGGGATACATGGGATCCGGATCCGCCCCACAATTGAATCAAGTCTTTCTTGGCCCATGGCCCACTCTTCCATAAATTTCATCGAAATTCATTGACAACTTTTGGAGATATTGTGCGGGATACTCCGGATCCGCCAAAAAATTAACTCGATTCTTTCTTGGCCCATGGCCCACCCTTTCACAAAATTTCATTGAAATTCATCCAGAACTTTTGGAGATACATTGTGGACAAACAAACAGAAAAATTGGTGAATTCATAATCTTCTCCAAATTCGCTGGCGGAGGTAATGATCTTGGAAGCCATATCCCTCGTGTAATGATCTTCCCATAATGGCATTTTAAGGAGCATATGGTAAATGATGCTCCAGCAGGAACTCTTGGCCCAGCTAGTCCAAGTGGGTGGATTGACAGTCACCCGTTTCAAGGGATTTTGAGACACTTCATCAAGCAACACATCTGCATCGAAGGAGGATCCGACATTGCTCACATCTGTTAATCATGAATTAGATCTTTCATTGCCTGTACATGATACAGTTTAATAAAAAGGAGTGACCATTCTCACTATTCACCCTCACTGCAGCCATAAAATGCAGCCTCTAGATGTGACGGTGTGCGGCCTTTTCAGGACCTATTATGCTGCTGCCATGGATTCACGTCTTCAGCAGAAATCAGGAATTCTACTCACAATTTATGATACTAGAGCATTAGTAAACACTGCTTTCAAAAGCTCAGTGACACTGTCAAATACGACTCCTCGTTTTCAAAGAACAGGCATATCTCCTTTTGATGAGAATGTATTTGATGACTCGGACTGTGCAATTAGACTATCCTTGTGCAGAACCGATGCAACCTGTTAAGAACCCAGAACCAGGACCATCTTAAGAAAAAGGAAACCTGGCATCCAATACTAGTGAACATTGCTTTCAGTCTCCTGAGTGAATTAGAGGCTATCCTAAGGCTGCAGTCAGAAAAGAGTAAGGAATAGGCCGAACAAGAGGGCGACGTATGATTGTAACTGACTTTCCTGAAAAAACATGCGTTTGCTCAGTGTAAAGCTTGATGCCCTACTCAAATCCTGGACTCAAAGAAGGGCGCAAATACCAAGCGAAAGATCCAGAAAACTAGTTATTGATGAAGACTCATCACCTGGTGAAGAATTATTTTCGTCAGAGCATTCATGTGATGATTTTGATGAGGCGATCAATGAAGATGACTTTCCTGCATTGGAAGGAGAATCCCAAGTAAATGATTAGGCTACATTCTGGCTGAGTTTCATTCTACTGTACACCCAAGAAATATTATGTGGGCCTGATAGTGCAGGGTAAAGATGATAGAGACTACGAAGTTTTGTATCTTCGGAAAAAGCAGAAATCAGTGAAATTTTTTGCACAGGTCCAGGACATGGCTTCTGTCAAATTCAGTGACAAAGCCATCCTCCCCAAGTCCAAATCATGCAGATCAACAATGCGACAGGATGCTTATCTTAAATTTGATTTCATTTTTGGTTTTATTAATGTAAATTAATCATGTTCCAGCGTGTCCCAGTATTGTCACACTGTTCCCCACATCTGGGGCAGAGTGGAACAAACTACCTTTCTACTTTTGGGGGGATGACAACTATCCTTGCAAGTCTTTGCTTGGTTGATACCTGCCTAATTCATGGTAATTTGATGAGCCATGACCCTCAGCCCATTTTCTCACACTGTAACTTCTCTATGGCTATCCGTCATCCTTTTCTTGATTGCCCATTTACGCTCAGCAACGCCTCGCAGCTTTCCCTTTCCTTTCCTCACTACGTCGGCCCCCACAACTTACTGATTTCCTTTTTTCTTTTTTCTTTTTTTATATGTATTCGACTCTGGGCACAGGATTCACAGCTTGCTTCCAAGGCCCAGTAGTCCTCCTGCATATCATACACCTCTACATGTCACCACTTCGGCGCTAACACTCACCATCCATATTGAATACATGCTAGGGCTGTCTCATACAGGACTGGTGTACTGGTATTAGCGGGGGTATTTTTACGGCATGTCGGCGGGTCTTCTGCTAGATCAGTAAAGTCTGCTTTACATGAAATTCAAATCCTTAAACTGTTCCCTGCCCCAGTGGGGATTTGAACCAGGGTCCGGTAGAACCGCAGGCCACCTCTCTACCGATTGAGCCACCGCCTCCTCCTTCCGCTGTTTCTATTTCAAATATTATCACTCTTTTTACTGCATTTCGTATCATGCATTTAATTATTTAACCTGTCCCCTTCTACCACAGAGCCATACAGCCATATTATGGTTTCTTGCTAGTTCTTCATTCTTCTTTCCTACCTTCCTTTGCGAGTGAGGTGTTTGTGTGGTTGCCATAGCAACCCCTCCACACCTCGCCACACGTCGGAACGGTGCGGCAGTTCTCCACAATAGACTGGATGTCATAATGCACAAACTTTCCATTCCGTTATATCAGCACAAGACATTACTTATTCATGACTGTTGAAAGTACTTTGCTATGAATATGTCCTAAACTAACTAATGGAGTTGTAAGGTCGACTCTTAACACGAGTACAAAAATAATATAAAAATTTCGGAGATCTGTGAGTATATCTGACAAGAGGCGACTTTAATCGATTCAATCAATTCTTTCTTGGCCCATCCATAGCGGAAAAATCTCTTTGAAATTCATAGAGAACTTTTGGAGATATCGTCTGGAAAAACAGACAAATATGGGTGAATACATAACCTCCTTGAACTGTGTTGGCAGAGGTAATAATACAGACACCTCCACTGTAACAAATTCCATCACAAAACTATTTTTTTTTTTTTACTTCACAGTATGTAACTTACATAAAAAAATGGGCCCGAAAATACTGGGATGCATAATAATGTTCAAGCTATTTTCAAAGCCTACGTGAGCTTGATTCACATAACTGCAGGAATACCCGGCTTTGACCGGGCCAAAAAGGCGAACACTCTAATCATATTTGTTCTAGTTCAATCTTTCGACTCCAGAAAGCCCATGTACAGTTAACCAAGCCTCCAGGTACCCCACCCTAGCTCTGGAACTAGCTGTTTTTTTCTGGTAATACTAGGTGTAGTATGCAGGCGCGTCTTACAGCAATTGTGTTTAGTCTATCTGGTTTCGGCAATATCAATGTCAGCACATGTATTAAACAAGGCAAAGGAAGCATATATGTAATACAAATTTGTACATCGCTATATGTGATCATGCAATGTCGCCAAAAGTTAGTAGAAATGAGTAAATAAGTAAGCATATTATATGGATTGATTGGCGGTGTATATCAAACCTGCTGGCTGCCACAACATTTCCTCGAGTGTTAAAAATATATATTCTTGTTTAAATGTTGACTGATGAATGAAGGGAGTATTTGTGTTCACAGTGTGAATCTTACATAATATAGTTTGCCAATCTACAGGACAGACACACGTGACGCAGTAGTGGCTAGTGGTATCCCTGCACCGAGGCGAACGGGTGTTTGCGGAGTGAAACACTTCCCCTTGATGAATGAGATAAGTAGAACGACATAGTGTGGTCCTATGTGTTGTTCAACCTACTGCCAATGACGATATTATTATGAGCAACCTACAGTACTGAAAACAAAGAGAAATAGAAATAGTGCAAGACGTGGAGAGGCACACTGGTAGAATGCGTGTGGGTGAGGGAGATCATGCTAATGTGGAAGGAAGCGGGAGATCATAATAAAGCAAGTGAAGGGGGAGATGAAAAGGCTGAGGGAGTAAAGGGAGGCAGAAAGAGAAGAGATCGCCTGAGAGAGAGAGAGAGAGAGAGAGAGAGAGAGAGAGAGAGAGAGAGAGAGAGTCTGATATATGGAAACCGAACTGGGAGAGAGAGATCGTGGGGGATAAAGGGAGAGACGGTGAGTGCGACAGACGCTCATACAAACTTACTGGATCGTATTCGTAGTCATGTGAGCAGCGTTGCTTACGTCATATTGAATGATAAAGAAGAGACTTATAAACGTGGGAAAGAGAAGTTCATATCAAACAGATTCTAAAAGATAACACTTTGTTTTTACTTTTTACCTTCACCAAGGTGAAGGATATCATTATGGTAAGGTTGAGGCTTATGGGCGAATAGAATTAGGGGTACTAATTACTTCAGTTCACAAAAAAAGGGTTGAATATCAGGCCTACATGATGTTTGGTGTTTAAATAATTACTAATCGATAATATTCGTATACTAGAGTACTTAATGTGTGTGTGTGTGTGTGTGTGTGTGTGTGTGTGTGTGTGTGTGTGTGTGTGTGTGTGTGTGTGTGTGTGTAAGCCTATACACCTTGTGTAAATACATAAACTACTGCATAATAACCGTGACCAAATGACGAATGTTCGTGAGAAGTGTACAATAGTGCAACCTCATGAAACATAGGGACGAACAAAAAATAGCTCATTGTTCGCCAGAGAGATTTGAACCCGTCTGACTTGGTAACAGTCAACAGTTATCATCATATTCCTGACGTAAGCAGTAGGCATCACAGCCACCAATCACAACACACCTGACATAGTGCCTTCAGTCAGTCAAAGGTTGAGAGAGGTGTTGTGGTGACTGAGCCTTTGAGAATAGACATTACTTGTTTCGCAATGAACACGACGCATGCTCGTCAGCGGAGAAGTGAAAGTGCTGCATTATTTTTCATCAACAACTGTGGTCTTAGTACCAATTTAAATTCATTTCATTTTTTCCTACAGTCCATATCGCCTCTGGCCCTATTCCTTACAGAACCACAAATCTAACCACTACTGAAATATCCCCATTTTGTTTTCCCGGTTACCATCTCCTCACAAACCTCCGTAACAAGGGCGGCACCTGTTGTTATATCAAATCTCAATAAGCAGTTGACACCATTTTAAAATTCACTTAATCCAGTTTTGATTACTCACTGTATAAACAAAACTCAACATATTACCAAATATATCTCTGTAGTCTATCGCTCCCCCAATGCTACTTTGGAACCCAGTATATTTGATTCCACATCCACACAGTTGAGTAACCTTAACCTTGCCCTTAGCATCGAAATTACCATTTTGGGTGATTTTAACATACATAATGTTGAATGGTTATTGCATTTTGCCAGGACTGACGACGCTGGTCTAGAGTGCGAGCTTTTTGCAGAATTGTTGAACCTCACCCAGCTGGTAAAGCAACGAACCAGAATATCTAATAATCCTGACAATAATGCCCATCTCTTGGATTTATTCTTGACAAATAATCCAGATCAATACAGGATAGAGGTACTATCACCACTTGTATTCTCTGACCACAATCTCATTAAAGCCTCATTAGTTAACCCTCCCACACCTCCCCGCTCTGAACCTGTCAGGGCGACTCGATGGCACTTCGATAGGGCAAACTGGGATGGATTTAGAAATTATCTTGCTGACATTCCATGGTAGTCTTTCTTCTCTAGTGATCCCAGTTCTACCCAGTCCCACATTTGCAACTTAATACAAGATGGTATGGATTTATTCATACCAAGTCACCAGTTCAATAAACGATCGAACTCTCCAAAATGGTTTGATGGCAACTGTGCCAGAGCAACAGCCCAAAAGTCATTAGCATATAACTCTTACTAAAAATCAAAAACATCTAAATCACTCTCAATTTAAAATTAATAGAAATCATGCATAAGCTGTAATAAATCTCGCTAAATCAAACTTTCTTCAAAATCAAGCATGAAAACTACTTAACAGTCCTAATGACACTAGAGTATTCTGGTCACCTCTCAATTCTTTCAATAATAGCCTTAACAAGTCATCATTCATTCCCCCAAGAAAATCTTCAGATGGCAATAGTACAAATGACCCGGGTGCGAAAGCAGATATCTTTGCCATTATATTTACCAGAAAATCTACCATAGAGGTAGCCAGCCAGAATGTCCCAGTACTAGAACTTGACTCTCCCGAAATTGCCCCACTTAAAATACAGACAAGATACGTAAAATCCATCCTAGACAATTTACCTACCAACAAATCTCCTGGCCCTGATGGAATCCCGCCTATTGTTTTGAAAAAGTGTTCCCCAGAACTTGCCTCTGTTTTTGCTAAATTATTCAGATTATGCATACGTACCTCTTCATTCCCTAATTCATGGAAAGAAGCCAATATCCACCCAGTTCCTAAGCAAGGAAGTTCCTCTGACCCTTCTGATTACAGACCAATAGCTGTCACATCTTCTCTTGGTAAGGTACTTGAAGCTTTAATTATTACGCACATTGTTAAACATCTTGAATCCAACAACTTAATTAGTGACAGACAATATGGTTTTCACCACGAAAGATCCACCATTGACATAATCTCCTGACTCATATCATCCATCAGTCAATCGACCTACATGGAAAAACTCATGCAGTAGCCCTTGACACATCTAAAGCTTTTGACAGAGTATGGCACCGTTCCCTGCTGTCCAAACTCCCTTGCTATGGACTGACGTCTTTTGTTCCTTTGATTTCCTCATATCTCAGTGACAGAAAAATAAGAGTACAAGTAGATGATGTATATTCCAATTTCCACTCAATTAACGCCAGTGTGCCGCAGGGATCAGTTCTGACACCAATCCTGTTCCTTGTTCATATTAATGATCTCTTATCTGTCACCCACAATCCCATCCATTCATATGCAGATGACTCAACACTACATAGTTCATTCACACTCAGACACCCATTTACAAAGTCTAATATCTCTAACTCTCAACTCAGTACAGCCATCTGCATAAATCAAGACTTATCTACTATCAGTGAATGGGGACAAAACAACCTTATCTCATTTAATGCTAGTAAAACTAACTATATACAATTTACTAATAGATATTGCTAGTTTCATATATTACCTTCAGTGCTACTTATATTCCCATCTCCAAAAGTATTAAAATTTTCGGCGTCTCGCCTAACGATGCCCTCAGCTGGACCTCTCATATCAGATCACTTGCTAAAACCGTCTCAATGAAACTTGGATTATTGTACAGTGTCCGTAACTTCTTCACTGATGAGCAGTTAGCTATAATTTATAAGAGTCATGTGCACTCTCAGCTAGAATACTGCTCACCCTTGTGGAATGGATGTGGAGAGGTTGCATTAAAATAACTAGACAATATTCAGAACAAAGCTGTTAGAATTATTAATAACCCTGCTACTACAAATAAACTACCTCCCCGACAAGTAAGAAGGAATGTTGCCTCCCTTGCATTACTTTACAGATATTTTTATGGCAAATGCTCAGACGAAGTTCCATCCATTGTGCCACCTCTCCATGCCTTCTCTCGTGCTACACGAGCATCTGGTAGTGCTCATGACTAGAATGTCAGTCATATTGCAGAACTTCTGCCTATCAGAATTCTTTCGTTCCCCGAACTGCATCTCTCTGGAACTCGCTTCCCCAAAGTTGTTTCCCTCCAAACTTCAACCTACAGCTGTTCAAGTCTAACTGTTACATTTATTTTATGAACAAAGGACACCAGTAATCTGGTGTATGGATTACCTTCCTCTGTTCTGTTACTTAAAAAAAATTACTAGCGCTTCAAGAAGAAGGACTATCAATCCGTTTATCGCAACCAGACTCGGTGTTTCGCCCTGTACTGTGAAGAAATGGATCATGACTCATGAGACATGCTGATACGGGAATTTTAACCGATTTATGTATGTATGAATATCGCAATGCTTAGAAGTACATGACGTGTTTTTACTTTATATTTGAGCTACCTGCAAAAGTTACTTTCAACTTACAGTAGGAGGTATCTCTGTTGGTAAATAGGAAAAGTAGACCATTCCTTTGTCCACTGAACAAAATGTTACGTCCCTGCACCATGCTGCCACAGGCTCCAACAGCAGTAGCTCAGTACAGGAAGGACGTTGCCTAGTGAGTTGTTCTTCCTATGGTTACTCTTTAGGTGTACAGTACACAAGACCAGCTGAGACGTTGTAAATAAACACTGGCTTCTTAAGTTCAATGTCTTTATTTTCTAAATAATTGCACTGAATGTTGTCCAGTTACACTTCACTATTCTCACAAGCACTGGAGCTATACAAACTTTACTAATTGCAATTACACTTAATGCTTGACAACACCTCACTTTTTTTCACAAGTTCCAATGATATATAAACTTCAGTAACACTTCCCTGTTTGCCAACAACACTCCATTGCAGTGACACTGCACTACGGTCAAACTGAACTGAAAACCAACTGAACTCGCTCTAGTCTCTTCCCCCATCTTTATATAAGCCTGCATTGTTCTAGAGTGTGCTTTTACTACAAAGTTCTCTTGTATTCCCAAGGGAACACGGTTACAACAGTTACCAACTCAGATAAATCCAAAACATGCCAGAGTTTTCATACACTGTATGACACTCTAAATTATTTAGCATACAAAATTAAATAAAATTACATAATTTAACAAGCAATCACATAAATAAAAAAATATATAGAGAAAAAGAGCACAATAATTATGCATAACTTATGGGAATCAGTAAGAAACTTCTAGACTACCTAACTACCAAATCCAGCTTCTCAACAAAAGAAAGTGTCAGCTAAATCATACCTTCAACATATACTTTTGAACCTCAATAAACTCGTCTGGAAGAAGCTATAATAAAACGTAAAGGTGCATCACGTTCTTCTAAAGGTTACATTTTATGGGAAAATAAACGATGTTAAGCAATTATATAAATACGGCAGTGATAATATCCGCATTATGTAATAACTTATGACACAACGTTAATTATCATTTCATTTTATGGTACAAAGACACGTACAATCAGTACTGACCATTTGCAGAAAGAAGACCACGGCCCTGGCTGACTACTAGGGAGGAGGTTGCGACCATCATTACAACAATACAGAATACAGAATAACCCTTTTTCAGACTCAATAGCCATCATGGAGGAATTATAGTTAAACGTCAGTAGCAAAACTGTCAGATCACGCTTGCATGAAGCAGGCATACACCACAGTCCCTGTTAAGAAAGAATGGTTATTTGAGCAGATCCGTGTTGGTCGCCACAAGTTTTCCCAACGGTATGTCGGCAGAGATCGGGAGATTTGGTCTGGAGCAGGTTTCACAAGTGAGAAGACATTTGCCAGTACTGATCACGGGCGAATTTATCTGTGGTGGCCTAATAGCACAAGATAAATAAACACAGTGTATTAAGTCAGTCAGTCAGTAGTTAATTACGAAACTGGGTCAGGTGAAATCAACAATATACAGGTACAAGAATTATATGTGAATGGTGAATAAGATTATGAAATACATAAATTTTAACAAGAGGGGCACTCGGAAGAGTGCATACCTCTTCCTATGCTGACGGTGGTATGCGCGCTGACGATCGCCTCCTAAATTGAATTGGTTCTTCCATGGCGCATATCCTGTGTGCCCACCACATTTTGTGATGGTCAGTTCATAACACTGAGATCTTGTTTAGACAAAGTAAAAGAGGGGATGGCAGATGTAAAGATAAACATTGTTTCATAATAACAAACAAGCATTTGCAAAGTAGTTGACAGTAAGGCGTGAAACATGTAGCACATCATAACTTTAAATTACATAAAATGCATAACCATGAAAATAATAGAGAATAACAATTCTTCCATTACAACTGTAGCATGTTTATCACGGACATAAATTAATATTTACATCTTTTCTTTTCTCTCTCTTTCTACAGATATGACAGGGCTCACATATACCAGGTGGCTAGAAGTGGGCACATGACGGTTAACGTGTGGGTCTACATATCCCTGCACGGTAAGAGGTGCGGTATGAACCCCATCAAACACTCTGGGCAAATGTCATCACCACCTGGGAGCCAGAGTTCGAGAGGACACCACAACAGCTACTCGACCACATAACAGTCAGTGGGAGATAGTGAGAAACAAGTCTGACCTTGATAGAGATCCTGTCTCCTCTATGCAGGAAAGGCTACAAGCTGTGATTGAGAAGGAGGGTGTATGGACTCAGTGTTAAAAACTCAATGCACCTCTCTGTATTTTACTCATCAAAACCACTAAATATAGTACTGTATACTACAGTAAATGATAATGACTACTGAACATGGTGTGATAATCAGTATATTAACTTCATTTCATACATTGCATAATGAGTAAGTATATAGCACATACCGGGTAAACATTATGCTGAAAAAGTTACAATTAATTTAACCCGAGGCGTCCTGTTGACATATGAGTACGTCGCAACTTTTTGTCGTGGTGACTCCCATTGACATACTCATATGGTTTGCAAGTACAAGGTCAGTCATTTGCACAAGTATCAAGTTTTCCATGTGATTTTTGCCAAGTATACATGGGACACCTTCCTCTACCCCATGCCAGGCAGGGACAATTCCGTACCCTGCGTGACCTCCCCACCTCGCACACCATTGTCTCCAACTCACCTTTTTCTTTTTATGCTAAGAAGAAGGAACTAAAGGCCTCGAGCCAGCAAACTGTTCCTTCCAAGAGAAAAACAAAATACAAGAGAGAGCCAAATTCAAGATCCGATCATTTCAAGATGCCTGGACACACTGCATTTGAAAGACTGGAGACCATAGCTAGCAGGAAATACTGACAGAGGGAGACAGTTCCAGAGTTGACTTGTTGCATAAATGAAGGACTAGGAGTAACGGTTAACTCTTGCATTAGAGGGTTGGACAGAACATGGATGAAAGTTTGTTCCTAGATGGGAACTACGCGCCCGTCGTAGAGGAGAAGGAATGCAAGCAGACAGTTCAGAGGAGCAGTGACCATTGAAGTAGCGATAGAAAAGAGATAAAGATGCAACAGTGCGGTCAAGAGACAGAGGTTGAAGGGAGCCCGTAGGAGGAGGAGACTTAATGAGATGAAAAGCCTTAATTCCACCCTGTTGAGAAGAGCTGTATGTGAGGAACCTCCCCACACATGAGACTTGTACTCTACACAGGGGCGAATAAAACCCGTGTATAAAGTAAAAAATCGTGCAGGGGTAAAGAAGGCACGGAGTCGGCTTAGCATGCCTAATCTCTTGGAAGCAGATTTCACAAGAGATGTAATATGATCTTCCCAAGATAAGTCCCGAGTGAATTAAACCCTAAGCATGTTCAAGGATGATGCAGGATTAAGCTAAATATTATTAAATATTAGTGGGTACTCCTGTGGAAGATTTTGTCGTGTTGATATGTGTAAGAACTGAGTCTTTGATGCAATAAAAACAACAAGATTATTTTCACCCCAGTCAGAGATAGGAGCCAATTCAGACAGTAGGTGTGCCACAGCCTCATCCCTTGTTTGTTGAAGTAACTGCTGAGAAGAACATTGCGGGAACCGAATGGAAAGGTGAAGGGTGTGCAGCTTAGAAGGTCAATGATGAATAGAAGGAAGAGAGTTGATAATAGGACAGAGCCCTGAAGAACACCACTGTTAATAGACCTAGGAGAAGAACAATGGCTGTCTACAACATCAGCTATAGAATGACCAGAAAGGAAGCTATAGAAGAAGGCACAGATAGAAGGATAGGAACCGTAAGAGGGCAGTTTGAAAGGTAAAGGTTTATGCCAGACTCAATCGAAACGCTTTGAGATGTCAAGCTCAATGGCAAAGCTTTTGCCATAGTCCCGAAAGGAGGATGACCAGGAGCCTGAAAGGTAGGTGAGAAGATCACCAGTGGAACGTCCTTGACGGAACCCATACTGATGATCAGAAAGAAGGTTATGATAGGAAAGATGCTTTAAAATTTTTCGATTTAGAATTGACTCGAAAACTTTTGAGATACAGGATGTTAAAGCAGTTAGACGATAGAGGTTTGGGAATGGTCACCCTTTTTTGGGATTGGCTGAATTACAGCAAACTTCCAGCAAGAAGAAAAGGTACAAGTTGACAGACAAAGGCAAAAGAGATAACCTAGGCAGAGTGTAAGCACAGAAGCACAGCTCTTGAGGACAAGAGGAGAGACTCCATCAGGTCCATATGCCTTGTTAGTATTGAGGCCAGTGATGACAGAAAATACATCAACTGAAGAAATGTTAAGGTCAGCCATGAGGAAGTCAGAGAGGGGAAGTGATGGAGGAACAGCACCGGAATCGTCTAAGGTGGAATTGGAGGAGAAAGTCTGAGAGAAAATATCTGCTTTATCAGTAGTAGAAATAGCTACAGAACCATCAAAGTAGAAAAGAGGAGGGAAGGATGATGAGGTAAAGTCATTAGAAAGGCTTTTGGCAAGGTGCCAGAAGGAGCAGGAAGAGTTCGAGTTCCAAAATTGAGAGCATTTAGTACGGATGAAATTATTTTTAGCAGAGCGAAGAACAGACTTAGCACGATTCCGAACAGAAACGTACAAAAAATGCTTCAGGGATGGGTTGGCTCTGGTTTCTTTTATAGGCCCTCTCTTTGTTGTGGACAGCATTAGAACAAGCGTGATTAAACCAAGGCTTTCTTGCATTAGTCAAAGGATACGAGAAGGGAATGTATGCTCCCATGCCCTAGAGAATAACCTCTGAAATGTGCAAGGCACACTCACATGGCTCCTGGCCATGGAAACAATAATCATTCCAGGGAAGATATAAGAAGTACTGCCTGAGGGCCTCCCAATCCGAAGCTCCAAAGTGACACAGTCGATGTTTCTTTTGAGGGTCCACAGGCTGTACTGAAGCGATAGGACAGGTTAAGGTAATAAGGTTGTGATCGGAGGAGCCCAACAGAGAGAGAAGGTTAACAGTGTAAGCAGAAGGATTAGTTGAAAGGAAGAGATCAAGTATGATGAAGCTCTCTCCAAGGCAGTCAGGGATACTGGTGGGGGGCTGTACATCCTGCTCTAGGACATTAAGGATAGAAAAGATGTAGGCTTGTTCACCAGGTGGATCAGGGAAAGGAGAGGAGAGCCAAAGGTGGTGGTGAACATTGAAATCTAGAATGGAGATTTCAGAGAAAGGAGAAATGCATGGAATGTGTTCCATCGTACAACTAAGATAGTCAAAGAATTTTTGATAGTCAGTAGAATTAGGAGATAAGTAAACAGTGTAGATATATTTAGTCTGACAATGACATAAAAGCCGAAGCCAGAGTGTAGAGAATTCAGAAGAATCAAATTCAGGAGCACGAGAGCACGATAAGTTGTTGCATATATATACACAACAGCCACATTTGGCTTTGAAATGAGCATAGAGAATGTAGGAAGATACAGAAAAGGGTTTGCTGTCAGTTGCCTCAGACAGCTGAGTCTTAGTTAGGAAATGATGGTGAGGTTTAGAGGAGGAGAGGTGGTGCTCAAGAGAGCAAAAGTTAGAGGAAAGACCACGAATCTTGCAGAAATGAAGAATTGAGTCAGACAGTGGCTCCAGGAGGCTCAAGTCGTTGCCAGCAGAGGGGCGGATGGTAGAGGCATTTGTGTTGCCCCCCCTGGGGACTCCGAGGCTATGTATGTGGAAGCCATGATTTGTTTTGAATTATTGGAAAAGGAAACCTTGTGTGAACTGTGCATGTAGTTTGGTGTTGATAGAGAAATTTGTATTGGAGAGCATGCTGGCCTACTCTCTGTGTTAGTGAAACACTGAAAAAGTTCAGCAAAGGGGCATGGTCAGGAACTAGTCACGAGATCTGATGAAACGGGAGCTCCAGCTTTCCTTGTCATCAGCTTTTCATCCACCTTGGGAGTACTGCCCTGCTAATCTGGTGCTACAGTCTACTCCTGTTACCAGTGACCTGGCCAGTAAAGACATATCACACCTCGGTACGAAATTCAAGGCAAGAGTGATTCCCCAATCGATGATGACGTGGAGGACAAAGATTACATGGCACCTGAGGAAGAAACAAGCAGAAGTGATGAGGAGGTAACGTCACCGAGGAAGGTGCGTAATGTTGATGTATTCAGTGAGTGAAACAGTGCTTATATCACCTATATTATTGTGCAAACACCAATATATTCTTGTACTACATATAAATTCGTACCAAATGAACAAATATCTACCTCTTCTGAGTGGTTTGTGATAGTTACCGCTATCATAGAAAACACCACACCCGCAGTGCAGTTCCAGAGGACACAGTACCAGGTGTTTAACCTGTCACGTCCCGAGGTTTTCTGCACCTCCGACATCCCCCAGTCCCGAGGTATTTTCGATTTTTTTCTTTTTGGCTAAAACATTCGCTTTTGGTGAGAAACATCGAAAATTCATAGAGAAATCGCTCACCTGAGGTTTAAAATACCCAATCCAGGTAGGAGTTCCTCCTTACCTGACTGGGTTTTCTAACATGCTGGCACCAAAGAAAACGAGTTCTATGGGAGGGTAACTATTTTATCCACTCATAAATAGTATTTATTTATTTACTTGGTACGAATGTATATGTAGTATGAGAGTATATTGGTTGTCAAGCAGTAATAAAGGCATTATAAGCATTGTTTCACTCACTGACTAATCACCATACCTGACCTTTTTTTGACACATTACCTGATCATTATTTGTGGCTGTTTCTTCTTCTAATGCTACGTAAACATTGTCCTCCACATTGTCATCGATTGGGGAATCACTCTGGCCCTGAATATCTTTACTAGCCAGGTCACTGGTAACAGGTCCTTTGCCAAGACAATGGCGTGAGGGGGGGAGGGGGGAGGTTATGCGGTGTAAGGCATTGTCCCTGCTTGGCATCTTGTAGAGGAATAGAGGAAGGTGTCCCGTGTATACATACGAAAAATCACACGCGAAAATTGAAAACTGTGCAAATTAGGGACCTTGCAATTGCACGACGTACTGGTATGTCGCCGGGACTGGCAAATGCAAATCGTTGCAACGTACCCATACGTCGACGGGATGGGGCGGGTTAAAGGGTCACATGTTTAGACCACTTCTAAGCTCAGGTGAGCACTTTTGGGGGTGTTTTCCGATGTATCTCATAAAAAGCGGATGTTTTAGCCCAAATTTTTTTTTCCGAAAATCTGCCGGGATGGGGGGGGGGTCTGTGGTAAAAAATCGATCGGAACATGGCGTACGAGGCGACTAAAAGGGTTGGTGGTGGGTTAGTGCCCCACCCTATAAAAAGAACTAACTAAAAAAGTGAATAAAGCGCCTCGGAGCCGGACAGACCATACATTGACGACTAAGGAACGGACAAAGGACATTCTTAGGGTGGGAACGTGGAATGTGAGAGGAGTGCTTGAGGATGCAAAAGTGGATATATGTGGATTGACTGAAATTAAATGGAAAGGTGAAAGAGTGAGAGAATGGGAATATGGTTTAGGTATATGTGCGAGAGTCAATGAAAATGAGAGGTCAAGAGAGGGAGTATGTCTGCTGATAAGCAAGGAATGGAAGGAGAATATAAGAGAGTATGGAACAGTGGGTGCAAGGATTGTATGGGTGAGGATGAAAGTAGGTATACAAGCGTGGGCGATTGTATGTGTGTATGCCCTGACAGAGGATCGAGTGACAAGAGTGAAAGATGAGTTTTGGGCGAGTGTAGAAGCGTGTATGGACAAGTTTGAGAGGAGTGAGAGAGTGCTGTTGATTGGAGACATGAATGGCAAAGTTGGGAATGTACGAGTGGATGGAGTGGTTGGTCAGTGGAGTGTGCCAGCTGACGTAGATGGGAATGGAAGTACTTTGGTGGACATATGTGCTTGTAAATGGTTGGCAATAGCCAACACCTACTTTCGGCATAAGATGATCCACCAGTATACATGGAGAGTAATGAGGAGGATGGATGGTGAACTTGTTGAACGAAAGGCAATGATACACTACGTGTGTGTGGATGAGCGAATGAGAAGACAAGTGTTGGATGCAAGAGTTTGGAGAGGCTGGGGGAATGGAGTCTCGGACCATCACTTAGTGATGGCCAAGGTAGAGCTGCAAAGAAAGTGTTTGAGGAGACGAAGGGAAGGGGAAGACAGGAGAAAGCAACTCCTGTGAGAAGAGTGGAGAAATTGCAAGATAGTGAGAAAATGACAGAGTATAAGAGCATAGTGGAAGAAAGATTGGGAAGGTATGAGCTAGAGCAGATGGAAGGGGTGAAAGACGTATGTAAGACATTCACGGAAGAGATAGGCGCAGCGTGTGAGGCGGTTTGTGGAGTGAGGAGGAGATGCAAGGGTGTGCAAGGGACAGCATGGTGGAATGATGAGGTGAAACGAGCTGTGGAACAAAAGAAGAAGGCATATAGTGAATGGTTAGCGAGTAGAGGTAGGGGAGACGATGAGAGGGAGAAGAGAGAGGTATATGTGAGCAGGAGAAGGGAGGTTAAGAGACTGGTGAAGGAGAGTAAAAAGAAAGTGGATGAAGAGTTTGGGAGGAATCTAAGTGTGAAATGGAGGGAGAGTAAGAAATTGTTTTGGAAGGAGGTAAAGAAAGTAAGGCAGTGTGAAAGGGGAAATAGTAGGGGAGTGAAAGATAGGAATAATAGATTGTTGGTGGAGAAGAGAGAGAAACTGAGGAGATGGAAGGAGCACTTTGAGGATCTGTTGAATGTAGGGAGTGAGAGCAGTGCGAGTATAAGTGGTTGGGGAATGGCTGGGAGAAGTAGAGATGAGAGGAGGGAGGAAGAGATCAGTAGGGCGGAAGTAGTGGAAGCAATGAAGAAGATTAAGTTGGGAAAGGCCCCAGGAATTGATGGAGTGTGTGGTGAAATGCTTAGGTATGGGGGTGAGATTGTTGTGGAGTGGATATGGAAGTTGTGTGGATTGCCTTGGGAAGAGGGAAGGGTTCTAGAGGACTGGAAATCAGGTATAAATGTTCTTTTATACAGAGGAAAAGGGGAGAGAGAAGTATGTGGTAACCATAGGGGTATTTGCCTACTTAGTGTGATTGGTAAAATATATGGTAGAATACTCATTGATAGGGTTAGGCATATGACAGAGGAGCTAGTTGGAGAAGAGCAAGGGGGATTTAGGAAGGGAAAAGGGTGTGTAGATCAGATATTTGTTCTAAGATGTTTAGTGGAGAAGTATCTAGAGAAGGGAAGGAAAGTGTATGCTGCCTTCATGGACTTGGAGAAAGCTTATGACAGAATAGCTAGGCAAGGTATGTGGAAGGTATTAAGAATATATGGAGTGGAGGGGAAATTGTTGAGTGCTGTGAAGAGTATGTACGAGGGAGCTAGGGCTACAATGCGAGTGGATGGTGAGCTGAGTGAGTTCTTTGATCTCAATGTGGGACTGAAACAGGGTTGTGTGATGTCTCCATGGCTGTTTAATATATACATGGATGGGGTTGTAAAGGAGGTGCAAGGTAGGGCAGTGGATGTGGGAGTGGCTCTAATGAATGAGGGTGAGATTTGGAAGCTTCCGGTGTTGCTGTTTGCTGATGGTACAGTACTGTTGAGTGAAGATGAATGGGAGTTGCAAGGTTTGGTGAATGAATTTGGGACAGTGTGTAGGAGGAGGAATCTGAAAGTTAATGTAAACAAAAGTAAAGTTATGGTGTTTGAGAGGAATGAAGTCACAGAGTGTGCAGTGAGGTTGGATGGTGAGGATATGGAGAATGTGAGTGCATTCAAATACTTGGGTAGTGTGATGAGTAAGGATGGAACTTTGGCGGATGAAGTGTGTGAAAGGGTACAGCAGGGAAGGAAGGTTGTTGGTACACTGAAAGCAGTGATGAGAAATAGGGAGGTGAGTATGGAAGTTAAGAAGTCACTGCATGATAGTATTGTGATCCCTACCCTGACGTATGGAAGCGAGGCATGGACCTTGCAAGAGGGGAACAAGTCAAGAGTGAGAGCAGTGGAAATGAGTTACTTGAGAGGAGCATGTGGAGTGACGTGGAGGGACAGGTTGACGAATGAAGAAGTGAAGGAACGCTGTGGGGTGGATGTGGATGTGGTTGAGAAGATTAGGAGAAATACACTGAGGTGGTTGGACATGTGAAGAGAATGGAGAATGAAAGACTGACTAAGAGGGTGTATGTAGATGAGGTGGAGGGAGGGAGAGGGAGAGGTAGGCCGAGGATGAGGTGGAGGGATGGAGTTGAGAGGTATATGAGGGAGGAGGGGTGAGTTGGGGGGAGGGTAGTCAAAAGGTGTGTGACAGAGCGACTTGGAGGCGTTTAGTCTGCGGCCACCCTTTGTGAGATTAGGGCGTCGGGCTATAGATAGATAGATAGACTATAAAATATTCACATTAACGAAAATATTAAATATTACATATATTGTTTTAAGACAAATGTTGTTCCAAGCTTTTGTAAAGTAACAGATCATGGAAAGAGAATTACAAAAGAATAATCACAGTAAAAGATGATCAGTGTAAAAGATGTTCTCCGCGTTGATTAATAAAATATAGTAGGCCAATATAAAAAGTTTAAGACATTAAAAAAATCTATCTATCTATCTATTGCCAGACGCCTCAATCCCGTTTGGGGTGGCCACAAACAAATCGCCTCCACGTCGTCCTGTCCCCCGCCATTTCACTGCCCTGCTCCCAACTCACACCCCCCTCTCTCATATACCTTTCCACCCCATCCCTCCATCTCATCCTCGGCCTCCCCCTCCCTCTTCCTCCCTCTTCCTCCCTCCACCTCACTCACATACACTTTCATCGTCAGTCTTTCACCCTCCATCCTCTCCACATGACCAAACCACCTCAGTGTGTTCCTCATAACACTTCCTATCACATCCACAGCCACTCCACAACGCTCCTTTATATCCTCATTCGTCAGCCTGTCTCTCCATGTGACTCCACAGACTCCTCTTAAATAACTTATTTCCACTGCTCTCACTCTTGACTTTTGTCCTTCCAACAACGTCCAAGCTTCACTTCCATAAGTTAGAGTTGGTATCACAATACTGTCATGTAGTAACTTTTTCACTTCCATGCTCACTTCCCTGTTTCTTAACACTGCTTTGAAAGAACCAGCAACCTTTCTTCCCTGCTGTACCCTTTCAAGCACTTCACCTTCCAAACCTCCATCCATACTCATCACACTACCCAAGTACTTAAACGTACTCACATTTTCCAGTTCCTCACCATCCAATCTCGCTGTACATTCACTGACTTCACCTCTCTCAAAGACCATCACTTTACTCTTCCCTACATTCACCTTTAAATTCCGTTTCTTACACACTGTCCCAAACTCATCCACCGAGCCTTGCAGCTCCCCTTCGTCTTCACTCAACAACACAGTATCATCTGCAAACAACAGTACAGGGAGTTTCCAAACACTATCCTCTCTCACCAGGGCCACTCCAACATCCACTACCCTACCTTATACCTCTTTTATTACCCCATCCATGAATAGATTGAACAACCATGGAGACATGACACATCCCTGTTTCAACCCAACCTCCAAAGAGAAAAATTCACTTAGTTCACCATCCACATGCACTGCAGCCTTAGCAACATCGTACATACTCTTTACAACATTCAACAACTTTCCATCTACTCCATATATTCTTAATACTTTCCACAATCCTTGTCTATCCACCCTGTCATATGCTTTCTCCAAATCCATGAAAGCCGCCTACAACTTCTTTCCCCTTCTCTAGAAACTTTTCCACTAAAGATCTAAGAACGAATATCTGATCTACACACCCTCTTCCCTTCCTAAAGCCTCCCTGTTCTTCTCCAACTAATTCCTCTGTTCTTTCTCTAACTCTGTCTGTAAGTATCCTACCATACACTTTTCCTATTATACTAAGGAGACAAATGCCCCTATGATTACCACACAATTCATTTTCCCCTTTTCCTTTGTACAAGGGAATAATTATACCTGACTTCCAATCCCCGGGACTCTACCTTCCTCCCAGGCCAATCTGTACATCTTCCACATCCATTCTACTACTATCTCCCCCCCATGCTTCAGCATTTCACCACACACTCCATCAATTCCTGGGGCTTTCCCCAATTTCACTTTCTTCTTTGCTTCCACAACTTCTATCCTACTGATTTCTTCCTGTCTTCTCACCTCCTTCCTTCTCCCATCCATTCCCCAGCCACTTATACTCGCATTACTTCCATCATGTATGTTCAACAATTCCTTAAAGTGTTCTCTCCATCTGCTCACTTTTTCTCCCTTTTCCACTAGTAATCTACCATTTTTATCTTTCACTCCCCTGCTAACCTCACTTCCACCCTGTCTTACTCTCTTCACCTCTTTCCTGAACATTTTCTTACAGTCCCTCCACTTTACACTCAAATTCCTTCCAAATTCCTCCTCCACTCTCTTCTTACTCTCTCGTACTAATCTTTTCACCTCTCTCTTTCTTTCTACATATAACTCTCTCTTCCGCCTCTCAACTTCTTCCACGCCCCTATTTCTCATCCATTCATTGTATGCTTTCTTCTTTTATGCCACAGCCTGTCTCACCTCTTCAGTCCACCATGCTGTTCCTTGCACCCCCCTCCGTCTTCTCTTCCTCCCACACACCACATCACATGCTGCACATATTTCTTTTGTAAATATCTTGCACACACCTTCCACGTCGCTCATCTGCTCCAATTCATATTTGCCCAATCGTTCCTCCACTTCTCTCTTATACTCTGCCTTTTTCTCATCCTCTTGTAACCTTTCCACTCTCCTAGCAACTACTCCTTCCTCTCGTCTTTCCCTTCTTCTATTCCTCCATCTTACTTGTATCTTAATTCTAGGCACCACCAAGTAGTGATCAGAAAGTCCACTCCCCCAACCTCTATAAGCGCTTGCATCCATTACACATCTTCGCATCCTTTCATCCACACACACATAATCAATCATTGCCTTCCTTTCAATCAGTTCACCACCCACCCTTCTCATCACTTGCCATGTATACCTGCGGATCATTTTATGCCTGAAGAGGGTATTGGCTATCACCAACCCACTCCCAGCACAAATGCCCACTAATGCACTGCCATTCTCATCTATCGCAGCAGGCACACCCCGCTCACCAACTATTCCATCGACCTTCACATTCCCTACTTTACCATTCATATCACCGATCAAAAACACTCTCTCATTCCTTCCAAACTTTTCCATGCACACTTCCATATTTGTCCAGAACTTCATTAAAAAATTAAGAACCAAAATATAAAAATCTGCAAATTTTATTTGTTTAAAGTACAGTATTAAAAACATACTTAACATATTTAGAATACAGCAATATAGAACAAGTGTAAATTGATGCCATTAGAGTAAATAGCTGCAAAATGAACCTGTATAAAATGTGTATGTAAGTTAGTAGTTAAACCATAACTTGTAATAGTACAGAAGTTGCAATATAAAACAAGTACTATTGATAATGAGGTAACTGAATGCTTTTATATTCATATTAAGGATGAATAACAACAGAATACAAGTATTTAATACTGAACAAATTCTAGCTAATGTATGATCCTTTATCATAATAGAATATAATGAGGGTCCTTTATCATTATATAATATAATGCTAAGAATAATCATTTTAAAAGCATCACAAAGCAAACATTGTCGTTATCAGCCTAGTTACTAACCGATTACCTTGGGTACGGCCGTATTTAAAAAAAAAAAAAAAAAACTTCCCTAAACTTATCCATCCCTTTGAAGGATTTTTCTTTCCCTTCGGTATGCTTAAAGATTTCCTTGGAAGGGAAGGAACAATATTCAGGTTGGTAGCCCTGTTAAACTAAACTGACCCATCCTGCTGATATTTAGTATGGTGGAGCATTAAATTTATAAACTAATACACCAAAACACGCATATCTCGTGGTGGATAATGAAAACACAACACATCTGAGATATGCGAGGTCGCCACCACATCCATACTGTTGGTTTGTATTCAGCCATAAATGCCATTCTGGCCAACACCACAGCGGTGTTCAGTCAATACAATATTTTTATAATAAATTATATTCGAGGAATATTATTATCCTTAACTCCTTACCCTTGGGCCGACACTACCATGACGCTCGTTACATAAGTACCATACCACGGGGTGTCACTTCTGTGATCCAGGGAGTTTTTAAATTGCCCGGGCTTTCAAGTGCCCTGTTCTTTACCGACTGAAATGTCCCTTATGACCTATTCTCATACTAAGAATATGTATATATAAAAAAAGTGAAAAGGCTAAGTGATACCTCCATTTACCTGGAAGTAGCTAATTTATTGTGAATTGTCTAGATTTCCTGCTATCCCTGTGGGAGGGGCACGGCATGGCCCAGCCATCACCGCAGGTAAGGGGTTAATGTTGTTATTAATAAGTGTAAGAATCACTTGTTAACGCCCATCTCATGTACTCACATGGTGGCGCTCACTTGTTTTTTTTACAGCTGGAAGACATTAGCCAAACCACTTGTGTGACCTCGATGGCAGATTTTCCTTTTGGGGGGCAAATTAACAAGCAAAACATTTCTAGAAAAGAATCCTCGTGTGACCCTAGCCATAATGTATAAGCTTTGTCAGTGTCAGACCATATAAGACTGGATGAATGTCGGAGGCAGTATGTCGTCTGTTCTGTTTATGTCTGGCTAATTATCTCAGCTGACAATGGTAACACTTTTAAAGAGATACAAATACCGCTTAAACATTAGTATAGCATTGTAAACTGCATCAGTAAAGGTATACAGTAACTTCCTTCAACATTCTAAATATATAAAAGACAATGAACCACAACAAAATGCATAAAACTTACCATGAAATTTTTGAAGAGATGGGTCACGTAAGTCCTTCAAGTTCCAATAATTTCTGCTGCCCATAGGAAAAATCTTTCCCTTTCAGTGGCTCAGGAAGGGATGAAATTTTTAAAGAATACCAATTCAGCTAAAGATTTCCTTCCCATGCCTCTACAAAGGAAGGAAATGTTTAAGAATACAGCCATAAATCCACGAAGAAGACCTTGGGTCACTTGGAAAGTGTATTCTTGATTTTAAACCGTATAGAAACTAAATACAGCAGTGTGAATTGGAAATGGTCAATTACTGGGTATTAAAATGTTTGCATTTTTTTAACCTTTCCATGGCCATTGGTCCAGAGTGTTATTTGCATTCCAGGCCGACGCCGGAGCCATTTTCTGGAGTTTCAAAAATTGATTTTTTTTCTTGCCATATTGAAGAGAAAGTTCAGACACACCTAACACTGCAAATCCCAGCTTCCTAGACCCATTCTGTGGCTTGCAAAGGAGCGTGAAAGTTGCAGAAATATTGGCAACTAAAATCCGCCGCCAAGAGGTGCTGCTGCACTGCAACATCACAAGTGTTATCATTTTTTTTTTTTACCCCCCCCAAAACAATGTGGTGCTGAAACGTTGCACACATATTAGATATGATGATATAGAATGATTTCAGTACCTAACACGTTAGGATTGGCTAAAAAAAAAATTTATATTTTTCGCCTTTTTGATAAAATATGTTTATGATAGTGTCGGGTTATTTTTTATGTTATCGTTGTGCTCATGCTTGGAAAAGGGAGTGAGAGGGTTGAATTTTCAGTCCTATATGAGAAAATTGCCTTTCCCCTGAGGCTAGGCTCTCCCATGGGAGAAGAAAGAGATGAAAGTGGAGGGTCAGATCCGATTAGCAATGGGGAAGTTGAGTCACAACTTGCCGCTCGCACACCACGTGCATGGCTAAAAATAGAACCGTAATGCAGTTTCAGAACTACGAATAAGTCCAATTATTACGAATACAGAGACAAAGAAAAATTAAATACGTTTATAGATGGGGAAAACCACTTTTTTCCGTAATAACATATTCATCTTTCCTTATCATTTTACCTTGTTATTTTTGCAATATGTATTGCTGTCTGTCTGTCGTGAGTGTGAAAAGGTATGTATTTTCTACCTGGGTAAGAAAAAAGGGTACAGCTACATGTTTCCCAACACTTTACACAGTCAGAATTGCGAGACAACCTGCCAACCTGCCATTCGCACCTTGCATCTTCTGACTAGAAGGAAGGGAAGGAAGTCCTTCTGACCCACGAAAACATCACGTGAACACAGAAAGCTATCCTGTTATGCTTGTAAAAGGCAAAACATAAGTAACATGATTCAAAACAGTGAACAAACCTGAGCAAATAGGTAAAGATACCAAACAAAAATTAATTTTTGTTTTATTTTCATGTTCTTTTTTTTTTTTTTGCCTGCGTATATTTATAATTATAAACAGGGTGGTTGTGTATGTTTTACAAGGGAGGAAAAAGATGATATTTTCTGTCTGGCTCGAGATAATGGGTGTAACTATGAGTGTTTAGGCATGGCCACGAGCGAAAAAATCGTAAATCCACTCCTCACGGCAGCAGTTGGTGAACTGGCACTGACAGATGAGGTGTGAGAGCGTGAAGCGAAGGTCAGCAGGGCTCCCATTTTACCGTAACCATATATCCCCAAACAGCTGCTTATATTTCCCTAGATTTGGTCAAAATTCCCCAAATGATTTTCACCAGATTTTTCATTCAATAATGCTAGAAAAGGTTTATGAAAATGCACAGTTGCATTAGAAATGTTTACTTCAAAAACTGACGCACTAGAACATATTTATTTCATCAAAAAAAAAAAAAATCATGAAAACATTAAAAAAACGTTAAGCTCACCTACCACGAGACACACACAAGTTATACAACACTGACGATGAGGCCGAGCTGCTCAGCTGAGGGCATTCAGTGCAAGTGAGCCGATGGGCAAATCACCATTGACAACAGACCCATCGTGACTCTTGCGATTTCATTGGCTTGATTTCAAATCGGGAAGTGGGATTCTGTCAGCCAGTGAGTACCTTCTACGTGGGCGCTGGACGGTTGACTGGTTATGCGAGATATTCGAAATGTTAATGTTTGAGTGTAGTATTTTATACAGGTGCCGGTGAAGTTTAAGTGCATATGGACATATTCCCTAAATAATCCCTGGTGTTTAAACAACATCCCAGGAATTCCCTAAATTTTTCGAAATCTCCAGATTATTCCCAAAGTTCCTCAAAAGTTCCAAATCTGGGGATAATTCCCTAAAAGTGAGAGCACTGAAGGTCAGTCTTATGTCCGAGATGATCGTTCACTTTCCGAAAGTTTTCACAGTTTTCTACAAGTCGCACTGCATTGAATGATCCAAACTGGTACAATAAACCTGAGCAAATAAGTAAAGATACCAAGACAAAAATTTATTTTTCACTTATTATTATGTCTTTTTGGATTGTGCCTGTATTAATTCATAATCGTAAACAGGTGGTTGTGTAGGTTTTGCAAGAGAGGACAAAGATGATATTTTCTGCCTGGGTCGAGATAATGCGTGTAGTTGTGCTTGTTTAGGCATGGCCAGGAGTGAAAAAATCGAAAATCCACTCATTACAGCAGCAGGTTCTGAACTGCTTGATGAGGTGTATGGGAGTGTAGTGTAGGTCAGTCTGAAAACGTTCAGAACGTTCGTTCGCCTCCCAGAAATTTTTGCAGTTTTTTTTATAGGCCCAGCTCAAACGACGCCTGCAGCCATTTATCAGCTAAACGTCATTCGACGCTGGCGGCCATCGCGGGGTTAAGCTAGGTATCAGCGATAAGAGTAAGTGGGACCCTAAGCTGGGTGGGATTAGGAGCCCTATGCTATGTAACGCGATGATTTTTTTAAGGCTTATCTCCATCTAATCACTGATACATAATCTTCACACCCATGCAGTAAACTGCCAAACTACAGTCTCACTGGAAGTTGAGAAATTCTACATAGCATATTAGTGTTTCTCATGTAATGGAACTCCTGTGGTGCCAGGTCCGTCGCAAGGTTTATCAAGGGGTAATCTTTTCCGGGTCCAATATGGAGTACAAATTAATATATCCAAGGCAGGATGGGACTGTAGAGGAAATCGTGAAATACAAGGAAGGGGACGGACGTAGAAGAGGCAGACATACACAGTCTCCTCTCTTCAACTGTAACCTTCAATGTGTGATTTTTTTTATATTTAGTGTATATGTAGTCTAAATACCTTTGATATTTCATATATTTCCATGGCTGAGTTACTGAATCAGTGAGAAATTTTAAATACTGTTTTTTACAGCCAACATAATAAGAAATGCTGACGTATGAGGTAAAATGGTTACATATGTCAGCTCGCGATACTGTTGGTAATGGTTGTTCATCTATGCAGAACATGTTGAACTGCCTCCATATTAGCTGACATAGTCCCCAGATTAAGTTGACGTTAGATTCATCTACCGTCGAATGTTGCCATTTATCGGGATGTTTTCTTTGTCCGTTTGTAACAACATTTTTATTCAATACACACATCTCAGTTTTAATTTGACACATATTATAAGCCACTTTATGATCGGAATGGGACAAAATCGCGACGCTTGAGCAATTCACATTTAAAATCGTGAAATGTCTCTCCACGTCCGTTGCTCTGCTTTTCCCTTTCTCTCTTCATTACCTCGCTCTCCGTTGCTTACTGATTTCCTCGGTAACTCTCCTACATTTTCTATTTCTAATATTAATGCTGTGTATGTCTAATATTAATGCTCTGTGTATTTTGCATCTAATTAAATTGTCCTTCCTTCTTTGCTGCCTTAGTGCTACATAGCCTCCCTAGGCTTGGTGCTATCTTTTCTTACTATTCATTCATTCATGAAATGTCCCCACATATTCGTCAAATTTCCCAAATAAACAAGAAATCTACATTGGTTGACTGGCAGTGTGAGACATGCCTGACTAATACAACACACGTCAAGAATACATGTTCCTATTTTAATGATTAGTGCTTGATGAAAGACTTTGTGTTATGCATGCGGACTAGAGAGAGAGAGAGAGAGAGAGCACATTGAGGGCACATTTTTTCTAATTACTTCCAATTATATGACGTCCTAGAGAGAAAGACAGACAGACAGACAGACAGAAAGGGAGAGAGAGGGTCTGCAGTGAATACAGTCAGAAACTTAAAAAAGCAGAGGCTGTGCGTATTCTGGGGTGCCGTGACTGTGCAACAACAAAAGGCACCCCCTTTGTGACAATTGATTAAATTGTGTTATATACTGTTTGGTTAAAACCTTCTACATCACCGCCACTGATTATTAATCTCAAATTAAACATATAAAGAATATATTACATACTTAGTCATATATTTACATATTTACTCGAATGCACTTATTATGCAGTAGTATGTTTAGTTAGAACATTTCGTGACTTCAGTACCAGTGTGATTTGGCACCATGTCTATTGAGATATTTTATATCTTTAACCCTCAGCGTACCGACCGATTTTTCACCACTGATCCCCTCCAATCCCTGCAGATTTTCAACAATAAAAAAAAAAAATCGGCTAAAACCTCCGCTTTTTATAAGAAACATTGGAAAATGCCCCCAAAAGTGCTCACCTGAGCTTAGAAGTGGTCTAAACAGGGTTAACCCTAGAATGCTTATGTTATTATCCTGGTACCGTGTTCTCTGGAGCCGTGCTGCGGGTGTTGCATTTTCTGTGGTAGCGGTAATTACTGCAAACCACTCAGAATAGGTAGATACTTGTTCATTTGATACGAATTTATATATAGTACAAGAATATATTGTTTTTTGCACAATAATATAGGAGATATAAGCATTGTTTCACTTACTGAACGAATCAACATACAGTACCTTCCTTGGTGACGTTACCTCTTCATCACTTCTGCTCATTTCTTCCTCAGGCGCCACATAATCATTGTCCTCCACATCATCATCGATTGGGGAATCACTCTCGCCTTGAATTTCGTACCGAAGTGTGACATGTCTTTATTGGCCAGGTCACTGGTAACAGGTGAGTTGCCGAAACAATGGCGTGCGAGGAAAATGTGCAAATGACAGACCTCGCAATTGTAAAACGTATGGGTACATTAATGGGACTCAGAGTGACAAAACATTGTGACATACCCATACATCAATGGGAGGCAGCGAGTTAAATGTAGGCTAATACACGTATTTTCTGTCAGAATGACAATTTTCTTTAAAAATTCGTCAAAACGATGGTCATATAAACCACTTCTCATATGAGTTCGCCATTTATAATGTGATTTCTGTAGGCAGTGTCGGAATAAATGAAAAACAATAAAATGTAACTTACATGTGGGGAAAATGAAAAATGTCGAACTCAAACTGGTAAAGTCCTCTCTCTCTCTCTCTCTCTCTCTCTCTCTCTCTCTCTCTCAGCTTTTTTTGGTCGGTCAATCTAGCTCATACTGTACCTTGCTCTGTCTTATGGTATGGTGTTACTAAGAACATTGTAATACTGTAGACTCAATATCCATGTCAATATTTTCTCTTTATGCAAAAAACTGTTAGCTGCCGTTCAAGGATACCACAAGCCATTATCGTTTATCATTTCCGTTACACAAATCTAGGAACATCTGGAGATATATCATGAATATCTCATGATCACATATTGTGATATATATATATATATATATATATATATATATATATATATATATATATATTTATTGTTACGGAACAGAGAGAGATAATGAACACTTCAAGTGAGAATACTAAAAATCACTACTGTCCCACAAAGTTCCAGGTTCAAAACAAAAGAGTTAGGTAAAATTACAAGTTAAAGTTTAATGCTCAAACTAACAACTAAACATTCAGGACTCATAAGGATAATGTAATGGCAAAGACAGGTTACATATATGGTTAACTGCAATAGCCTCTATTAACACGAATTCAGCAAGAACAAATTTATCTAAGTCAGCCATGATAAAATGAGAGAACCGGATAATGCTCAGTTAAAGCAAGATATAATAATTAGATACAAAATATTATTAATATTGGCTGACATCAAAAACTCTACATGAATCACAAAAACCTCACCAGGCCTACGAACCAACGCCTTATGCTATACAGTACAAGAAAAAATGTAACAACACTTATACTCAAATTACACAGCAGCCAGATGGTTGGAGACTTCCTGAGCACTCAAAAATAATAACAACTGTACAGGGGAGGACAGAGATGTGAACAAAATGAAGAGTAGATCTAAGTGGCAATTAATGCAGAGACAGCTCATTATATAGGGGGCCGGCAGAGCTTGATTCAACTTGTAAGAAGGACGCGCAAATGAAGCCATAGGGGACAAAGAGTTGACAATCCTGCTCTGAACAACAGAAAGAACGACTTACTCTACTATAAGGGGGAGAAAGGGGGAGTGAGGTAAAACACGCTAGCCTGGTCACTATGGAAGCCACGAGGCGAATCGTTATCAAACATCCAGCATACTGTAAGTTAGAATTATACAAAGGATGATGAAATCATAGGCTATGTAACACCTCCCCACAAAAAAAAGAAATTTACAAACGAAATTTCTTATTACTCTAAAACAATCTGTCTAAAGTCTAGATAAGCAATCTGCAATAACATTTTCTTTCCCCTTGACATGTATGTCTAATGAATACTCCTGAAGAAGTAGACTCCATCTTGTCAATCTCTGATTTTTATCTTTAAACTTACTAAGGAATTTCAGTGGGTTATGATCGGTATAAATGACTATGGGGTCAAAACCAGAACACAAATAAAATGAAAAATGCTGTAAACCCAAAATCAAGGCCAAAAGCTCTTTCTCAATAGTTGAGTAGTTCTTTTGAGATGGAGTAAACTTCTTACTGTAATAAGATACAGGGTGTTCAATACCCTGATCATCCTCTTGCAGGAAAACAGCCCCAGCTCCTGTATCACTTGCGTCAACAGCCATCTTAAAAGGCTTAGCAAAATTTGGAGTAGCGAGCACTGGCTGACTTAATAGGATTGCTTTAAGTTTGCTGAAAGAGGATTCACAGTTATCGGTCCAGACAAATTTAACTCCCTTTTTCAGTAGGTCTGTAAGTGGCTATACAAGAATTGAAAAGTTAAGAACAAATCTCCTGTAATAACCTACCATTCCCAAAAATCTTTGTAGCTCTTTCCTACTTTTAGGTCTGGGAAGATCACTTATAACCTGAACCTTAGCTCCTGGTGGTGCAACATGTCCATCACCAATTACGTACCCAAGGTACTGAACTTTAGCTTGACCAAACTCACACTTTGATAAATTAGCTACAAGATTAGCCTGAACCAAACGCTCAAGAAATTTACTGACATGGCGTAGGTGATCTTTCCAGTTGTCACTGAAGATTAATACATCATCAATATAAACAACACACCCTGCCAAACCCTCTGTTACGACATTCATGAGCTTCTGAAGTGTGGCTGGTGCATTCTTCATACCATATGGCATTACAGAACATGCAAAGTCTTTCCTAGTGTTACAAAACATGAGATCTCCCTAGCACGTTCAGTCATAGGTACTTGCCAGTATCCCTTGAACAAATCAAACTTACTTATGTACCTAGCCTTTCCTATCTTGTCTATGCAATCTTCCACGCGTGGGAGGGGGTAAGTGTCTGTTTTGGTTATCTGATTAACACGTCTGTAGTCGATGCAAAGCCGCTGTGACCCACCTGGCTTAGGGACTAGAGTGACAGGGGAACTCCACTCGCTCTGACAGGGCTCAATCATCTTGTGGTCCAACAGGTAGCCAAGCTCCTTCTGGATGAGAGGAACTTTCACTGGGTTCACACGGTAAGGAGGCAGTTTAATTGGCTTTGTGTCTCCAACATCAACATCATGCATCAACACAGTGGTTCTTCCTGGAGTGTCACGGAATACTTGCAGGTACTCCTGCAGTAATGCCGAAAACTCCTGCCTTTCCTCGGGAGCTAGATGAGAAAGCTTAGTCTGGAGATCATTCATGATATCAGGATTCTTCCCCAGACTATCACTCAGGCTCATACTGCATGGGAGAACTTCACTTGCAGACTCGGGTGGAAGAGCTACAGTGCAGACTGGGTCATTTTTGTCCCGCCTGTGATATAACTTTAGCATGTTGATGTGACAAAGTTGCTTGTTCTTTCTACGATCTGGTGTGGCGATGACATAGTTGACATCACTGAGTTTCTTCTCCACGAAATAAGGACCACTAAACTTGGGAAGAGGTTGCCCATGCACCGGTAGCAGAATCAAAACCTGATCTCCTGGCTGAAAGTGGCGTAACCTGGACTTCTTATCATACCAAGTCTTCATCTTCTCCTGAGCAGCTCCTAAATTCTCTCTCTTTCCAGCTGTAAAGCAGTGGACAGCCGTTCTTTGAACTTCATCACATACTCCAGCAGGTTGACGTCATCTTCCTCCGACAGCCAGCATTCCTTGAGTAGCTTAAGGGGTCCTCTTACTTCATGGCCAAACAGTAGTTCAAAGGGTGAGAAGCCCAGTGATTCATTTGGAGATTCTCTTGTGGCAAATACAACGAATGGAAGACCTTTATCCCAGTCTTTCTGATGTTCCAAACAGTATTTCCTGAGCATCGATTTGAGTGTTTGATGATATCTCTCCAACGCTCCTTGGGTCTGGGGATGGTAAGCTGAAGACGTGATCTGGGTGATGCCCAACTCTTTCAGAGACTACTTGAAAACATTTGACATGAAATTACTTCCCCAGTCTGACTGTACCTCCTTGGGCAGACCAAACTTGGTGAAGAACCCTAGCATTTCCTTAACCACATTCTTTGTTGAGATATTTCTAAGTGGAATGACTTCAGGATAACGACTAGCTATATCAATCAGGGTCAACACATAAGAAAATCCTGAAGAAGTCTTAGGAAGAGGGCCCACAATATCCACCAACACACGGGTGAATGGCACCTCAAAAGGAGGAATGGAAACTAGAGGTGCAACCTTTTCGGTCTGATTACACTTCCCCACAACTTGACAGGTGTGACAAGACTTACAATACCAGGAAACATCTCTGAAGATACCTGGCCAGTAGAAGTGTTTCAAAATGCGTGCCACAGTCTTCCTCACTCCAAGGTGTCCTGCCAAACTGGAATCATGAGCCACTCTAATGATATCCTGCCTACAAACACGAGGGATGACAACTTGATGTACAACCTCCCATTCACAGTCGGCTAATGCTGTTGGGGGTCTCCACTTCCTCATAAGTAGTCCTGACTTTATACAATAACAAGTAGAAGCACCAGCTGACTCTTCCTCACTGCAAGCAGAGTTAGCTAGACCTTTCAACTCAGGGTCAGCAACCTGCAACTCAACCAGCCCTTGACGAGACAAATTATCATCACTACGGGGTACTGCCTCATCTGGTGAGTGGTCCAAATTATCAAGAAAAGTGTCGGCTAGGATAACATCATCATCATCATTATCCTCTAAGTCACCAGTAACTTTAGACTTAGCCCTAGTGACAGCACATGCAGAGAACACATCAGGGATATCACAATCCTGGGTCGCAGTCACTGGTTCACTAGACAACTGAGGAGCTGGACACACTTGACTTCCACCAATATCATTTCCAAGTAAGAGAGTTACACCTGACATTGGGAGTGTCTCAACCAACCCAACCATAACGGAACCATTAACAAAACCAGACTCTAAATTCACTCTGCAAAGTGGGACAGAGAAGTAATTATTCCCTACACCTTCTAAGATTACAGTTTCATCAAAGGAATTAACATTAGAGCCTACAACACTGGTCAGCATAAGGGATTGGCAAGCATCTGTATCACGATATATTTTAACTGATTTCCTGTCATTGCTGTCCAGACGACTGACAAAACCATCAGACAGGAAATTAGCACATGAACTCTTGAGAGTGTCACTCACGTTACTGCTCAAAAGAGGAGCTTCATCATGAGAATTTAATTTACCTCTCAAAGCAGGTTCAGTTAACTCAGTTAAAGAATTCTTGGAACTCTCAAGGGTGGACAGTAGACCAATTGGCTGAATATTAAAAGACTCCTTTTTGTTCACATCATGCTGTCTCCTGAAACATTTCTCCGTAGTATGACCAAGCTTACTACAATAAGTACATTTACTTTTCTGAAATCTAGAGGTGAAGCTGGTATTTACTTCCTGAGAAACATCATTTTATATATATATATATATATATATATATATATATATATATATATATATATATATATATATATATATATTGCCATTAAACCTACGTCATCTTTCATTGCCAATGTTTGTTCTAGCCGATAAGGAAAAAAAAAAAAAAGTACAGAAAAGTACCAATAAAAGTACATTAGGCTGGTGTGAATAAACATTCTGAAATGTGACTCTCACTTCTCAACATCATAACTCGAATGTTTTCCATCATACAAAAAAAATGTTATTAGATGTTTAGAAAGGGAATTTCATCAGCTTTCTAATAAGTTCTGCAGCTTCTTGATACAATATTTAGTTTTTGAGAAAATAGTCAAAAACTAAGTCATTTCCTACATGTAACTGATTTTTGCTCAGGGAGCTCTAGAGCAAAAGTTTTCTCACAGAGGTTATGTTTTTATTTCATACTCTTGTATAAAAATTCATTGGCTTTCTCAGAGTATCCGCAGATTTTTCATGCGCCTCGTAGTTTCCGAGTAAATCGCGAAAAACTACTGGATACCAATACCCATGCTGCACTTTTGTCATGCACCCACAGTAACAGTTATATTCCCACCTATGTAACAACGATTTTTAATCAAAGGTATTGCATTCTTATTTTATGTACATACGTAGAATATTATGCGCTTTATCATGGTTCCTTCAGGAATTGATATGTCCAATACTTTTCGAGTAAATCGATGACAAAGGTAGAATACTCCTCCTTGCTCACAAGTGAGGTAAAAACACTCTTCCCCTGCCTCACCCATACTTACATAATTTCGCTCGCTAGGTTTTATTATTTTTTTTTTTTAATCAAAGTATACAGGTAAAATATCAAAAGCTTTTTGATGGGGTGTGCCAGCTGAAGTAGATGGGAATGGTAGTGCGTTGGTGGACATCTGTGCTGGTAAGGGGTTGGCAATAGCAACACCTACTTTTGGCATAAGATGATCCACTGGTATACATGGAGAGTAATGAGAAGGATGGATGGTGAACTTGTTGAACAAAAGGCAATGATAGACTATGTATGTGTGGATGAGCGAATGAAAAGACAAGTGTTGGATGCAAGAGTTTGGAGAGGCTGGGGGAATGGAGTCTCGGACCATCACTTAGTGATGGCCAAGGTAAAGCTGCAAAGAAAATAGTTGAGGAGATCAAGGTGAAGACAGGAGGAAGCAGCTCCTGTGACAAGAGTGGAGAATTTCCAAGATAGTGAGAGAATGGCAGAGTATAAGAGCATAGTGGAAGAAAGATTGGGAAGGTATGAGTTAGAGCAGATGGAAGGGGTGGAAGACATATGTAAGATATTCATGGAAGAGATAGGCGCGGCGTGTGAGGTGGTTTCTGGAGTGAGGAGGAGATGCAAGGGTGTGCAAGGGACAGCATGGTGGAATGATGAGGTGAAACGAGCTGTAGAACAAAAGAAGAAGGCATACAGTGAATGGTTAGCAAGTAGTGGTAGGGGAGAAGATGAGAGAGAGAAGAGAGAGGTATATGTGAGCAGGAGAAGGGAGGTGAAGAGACTGGTGAAGGAGAGTCAGAAGAAAGTGGATGAAGAGTTTGGGAGGAATCTGAGGAATCTGAGTGTGAAATTGTTTTGGAAGGAGGTAAAGAAAGTAACACAGTGTGAAAGGGGAAATAGTGTTGGAGTGAAAGATAGGAATAATAGATTGATGGTGGAGAAGAGAGAAATTGAGGAGATGAAAGGAGCACTTTCAGGATTTGTTAAATGTAGAGAGTGAGAGCAGTGCGAGTATAAGTGGTTGGGGAATGGCTGGGAGAAGAAGAGATGAGAGGAGGGAGGAAGAGATCAGTAGGGCAGAAGTAATGGAAGCAATGAAGAAGATCAAGTTGGGAAAGGCCCCAGAAATTGATGGAGTGTGTGGTGAAATGCTGAGGTATGGGGGTGAGATTGTTGTGGAGTGGATATGGAAGCTGTGTAGATTGCCTTGGGAAGAGGGAAGGGTTCCAGAGGACTGGATATAAGGTATAATTGTTCCTTTATTCAAAGGAAAAGGGGAGAGAGAAGTATGTGGTAACTATAGGGGTATTTGCCTTCCTAGTGTGACTGGTAAAATATATGGTAGAATACTCATTGATAGAGTTAGGCATATGACAGAGGAGCTAGTTGGAGAAGAACAAGGGGGATTTAGGAAGGGAAAAGGATGTGTAGATCAGATATTTGTTCTAAGATGCTTAGTGGAGAGGTATCTAGAGAAGGGAAAGAAAGTGTAGGCTACCTTCATGAACTTGGAGAAAGATTATGATAGAATAGATAGGCAAGGTATGTGGAAGGTATTAAGAATATATGGAGTGGAGGGGAAATTGTTGAGTGCTGTGAAGAGTATGTACGAAGGAGCTAGGGCTACGATGCGAGTGGATGGTGAGCTGAGTGAGTTCTTTGATCTCAATGTGGGACTGAAACAGGGTTGTGTGATGTCTCCATGGCTGTTTAATATATATATGGATGGGGTTGTAAAGGAGGTGCAAGGTAGGGCAGTGGATGTGGGGGTGGCTCTGATGAATGAGGGTGAGATTTGGAAGATTCCGGTGTTGCAGTTTGCTGATGATACAGTATTGTTGAGTGAAGATGAATGGGAGTTGCAAGGTTTGGTGAATGAATTTGGGACAGTGTGTAGGAGGAGAAATCTGAAAGTTAATGTAAACAAGAGTAAAGTTATGGTGTTTGAGAGGAATGAAGTCACAGAATGTACAGTAAGGTTGGATGGTGAGGATATGGAGAATGTGAGTGCATTCAAGTACTTGGGTAGTGTGATGAGTAAGGATGGAACTTTGGCGGATAAAGTGTGTGAAAGGGTACAGCAGGGAAGGAAGGTTGTTGGTTCACTGAAAGCAGTGATGAGGAATAGGGAGGTGAGTATGGAAGTTAAGAAGTCACTGCATGATAGTATTGTGGTCCCTACCCTTACGTATGGAAGCGAGGCGTGGAACCTGCAAGAGGGGAACAAGTCAAGAGTGAGAGCAGTAGAAATGAGTTACTTGAGAGGAGCATGTGGAGAGACATGGAGGGACAGGTTGACAAATGAAGAAGTGAAAGAACGTTGTGGGGTGGATGTGGATGTGGTTGAGAAGATTAGGAGAAATACACTGAGGTGGTTCGGACATATGGAGAGAATGGAGAATGAAAGACTGACTAAGAGGGTGTATGTAGGTGAGGTGGAGGGAGGGAGAGGGAGGGGTAGACCGAGGATGGGGTGGAGGGATGAAGTTGAGAGGTATATGAGGGAGGGAGGGGTGAGTTGGGGGGAGGGTAGTCAAATGGTGGGTGACAGAGCGACTTGGAGGCGTTTTGTCTGCGGCCACCCTTTGCGGGATTAGGGAGTCGGGCTATAGTTAGATAGATAGATAGATTTTTGATAGTGCTCTCAGAAACTCGACATGACCACTAGTCGTTTTGCTAGGTGCTGATACTGAAGCAGAACTTTCTTCCATCTCATATGTGTATACGTAAAAAGCAATACTTATTTGTGTAAAAAATATAGAAGTATTGAAATACGTCAATATACAAATCAACACAATACGGATAACTCACTTCCTCCAGAGGGGTTGAGCTACTGGCAGGACCTTGAAGGATTTGAAGATGAGGAGTTATGTAGTGTGTGTGTGTGTGTGTGTGTGTGTGTGTGTGTGTGTGTGTGTGTGTGTGTGTGTGTGTGTTCTTACCTAATTGTTCTTACCTAATTGTATCTTTACAGGAATGAGTCAAGCTCGTACTGTCCCGTGTCTTAAACCATATTTATCGTACATATCCTTAAATTTGTGAATTATTTGGCACACACTATTTCATTCGGTAGTGCATTCCACTGATCAGTTGCCTTATTTGGGGAACTAAATTTCCTTACGTCTTTATCATCTCTCTTCTTATGCAGTTTTTTGCAGTGTCCTCTTGCTGATGCTTCCCCATACATTAAGTAATCATTTATGTCTATTCTCCTTCCCTGATATGCATTTATATAGCATAATCATGTAACCTCTTTTCCTTCTCTCCTGTAGTGTTGGTAGACTCAATTTATTTAGTCTTTCTTCGTAGCTTAGATCCTTTAAGCTTGGTGCCCATCTTGTAGCGGCCCTTTGAACTTTTTCAATCTTGTCTATGTGTTTTTTGAGATGAGGACTCCAGTCTACTGATACATACTCCAGGGTTGGTCTGATGAATGATGTTATTATCCTTTTTAGCATGTCTTCATTTATGTATGTGAATGCTATTCTCATATTTGCAAGCAGTGTATACATGTTCCGTACCTTCTCACTGATGTGGTTAGCCGGAGATAAGCTGTTATTGATAATCACATCTAGGTCCTTCTCTCTTTCTGATGTGTGTATTGTTTTATTTCCTAACGTATAATTCCAATCATGTCTTTTTCCACTTTTACCAAACTTGATTACATGACACTTGTGACACTGATTTCCATTTGTCATGTATTACTCCATTCATGAAGTTTATTTAATTCTTCTTGTAGCTCTTTACAAGAGTCTGTGTTAGTAATTCTCCTTTGTATTTTTTCATCATCTGCAAACATATTTAGATAGCTTTCATTTCCAGTGTTACTGTCTATATCATTTATATACACTAAAAATATGATTGGTGCCAGCAGTGAGCCCTGTGGTACTCCACTAGTCACTTCTTTCCATGATGAGTAATTTCCCCTTAGTACTTCTCATTTTTCTTTTCATGTGAAAATCTTGCATCCAACAATACAGTTTGCCTCGAATTCCTCCTTGATGGTACAGTTTCCATAAAAGTCTTTGGTGTGGTACTGTGTCAAATGCTTTCTTGAAATCTAAATAGATACTGTCCACCCATCCTTCTCTTTCCTGTAATGTGTCTGTTACTTTGTCATAGTAGCTCAACAGATTAGTAACACATGATTTTCCTTTTCTGAAACCAAACTGTCTTTCTGTTATCATACCGTGTTCTTCTAGGTAATTTACCCAAACTTTTCTTATAAGCTTTTCTAATACCTTGCTTACAACACTGGTTGGTGATATTGGTCGGTAGTTAAGTGGATTTTGTCTATTCCCTTACTTGAATAAGGGAACAATGTTTGCTTTCTTCCAAATATCAGGTAGTTCACCTTGACTGAAGGATTTCTTGAAAATTAAAAATAATGGTTTACTTAACTCCTTTGCACATTCACGTAGCACCCAACATGAAATTTCATCAGGACCATTTGCTTTTCCTTTGTTTAACTTACTTAGCTCCTCCTGTATTTCTTTTTCTGATGTTTGTATATCTGGTAGTATGTGTGGGCATGAATGTTCTACATAATCCCTCTCAATTTTTTTTTCCTTTGTAAAAACTGATTGGAAATTTTTGTTTAGTGCTTCACAAATATCCTTCTCTTGTGTATAGGTGATTCCATCGTCCGTAATGGATTGTATTTTATCTTTTACTTTGGTTTTGCTTCTGATGTAGCTGTAAAATAGCTTTGGTTGATCACTACTTTTATTTGTGATATCCTCCTCAAACTGTTTTTGGGCTTCCCTCCTTATTCATGTATAATCGTTCCTTGCCTGTTTGTAATTATTATATGCCCTTTCACTATTGTGTCTTCTGTATCTATTCCACAACAAATCTCTTTTTTCTTTTGATTTTTTACATTCAGTTTTGAACCATTTCTTTATCTTCATTTCTGCTTCTTTGTGCTGTGGGATGTATTTCTGGACTCCTATTTCATAAAGTTCACAGAATTTTTCATATATAGCATTTAAATCTTGTCCTCTAAGCTCCTTTTCCCAAGCAATTTCTAAGAAGTACCTCTTTAGGTCATGATACTTTCCCTTTTTATAGTTTAGGCTCTTTTTGTAACTTTCATTGCTGTTATCTATGTCATATGCAATCCTGAAATTGCAATTTAGTACTGCATGGTCGCTTTTTCTGAATGGAGGGTGATATATTAAACTGTCAATATCGTTTTCTTGCCTAGTAAATATGAGATCTAGCATTGAGGGCACATCGAGTCCTCTTTTTCTGGTGCTTTCCCTTACATGTTGCGTTAGGAAAAACTCTTGCACAAGGTCCAGAAGCTTTTGGTCACAACAGCTTTCTTGGCTTATTATATCTAGAGTATTCCGATTTATATTTGTATTAAAATCTCCAGTTAGTATAATTCTTTCCGATTTCTCTTCCATTTTATATAGCAATGCTCTTAAACTCTGAATTGTACTCTCCGCCAGGTCCTCATATTCGTCTCTTTCCCATGTGATTGATCTGGGTGGCATGTACAAATTGGCTACAGTTACTTTCCCTTCAGTTGTATTTATCTCTACAGCAATCAGTCTACTTGTGAGGGTATATCTAATTCTGTTTCTTTGACTTTTAGATTTTTCTTAGTTAATATAATTCCTCCTCCTTTTTTTAAGTTCCTATCTCTTCTCCATATATTATATACCTCTAAGTTTAGGATGTCATTCGGTATCCTTGGTGTTAATTTTGTTTCAGTTAGGCATATTATATGTGGTTCATTTTCTCTAACATAATCATTCATCTCTAATAATTGAGATACCATTACATCCACATTTGAGTACATCAACTTAATCATCCTGTTTATACACTTATCATGATTTGGTTCTACTACCTTCCTCATTTTTATTCCCTACTGTTTATGTACCACTTTCATACCTGCAATCCAATTACTTTGTAAAAAAATGTATTCTCCTCTGATCTTCCCTCATTTTTGTTTTTGCTTCCTCCCTCTTCTCTTTCAGTAATTCCAGTTCCTCTTGTGTTAGGCATCTTTTTATCCATACATTTTTTAACTCCTCTTTTTCCATAAGATTCTTTGCATTTTTTAGTATCTCCTCCACGGTGTTTACACTCTGGAAGGTTACCTTTAGGGGTCTTGACTTGCTTTTCTCGTATTTCCCTAACCATTTGTGTTCCTCTATGTCTTTACTACAGATTTCCTCTGATACTTCTTTCAATATGTCCATTGCGTTTGCCATCTCCTTTTTGTCTCTTGACATCTTGTTTTTTACTTGTTGCTCTTCTATACCAGTGATTACTATAGATTTGTTAATATCTACTGAATCTCTGACAAACTTAGGATTGTTTTGGATTATTCTTTTCATTTCCTTTTTAATGCTTTTATCTTCCACCCCTGTTTCCAAGTCTTTCTTTACTTTCACCGTTTCAGCATAAGTGATTTCCACATCATTTTTGCCATCCTATGGAGAATATGCCAGGTGCTAGGGCAGAGCTGGAATGTAATCTCAGACGATGAGCTGGCTGACCGTATAGCCGCATCTGCAAGTTCATTGCCTAAGATCTCGACATGCCTGGGGACCCAGTGAAAAGTCACCGAACCACCCTGCTGCTTGATGAGAGAAGCCACTGTGTATATACCGGTGAGTAAATATGCATGGCCTGCAAGGAAAAGCGTTTGCAGGCATTGAAGTGAGGAGAGGGAGTCAGTGTGGATAGCCACCTGCTGATGTTGCTGGCGATGGACATGGCACAATGCACCGAGAAGCGCCACCAGCTTTGCTTGAAAAGCAGAGACTCCCGGGGAGAGGCGCCAGGACTGTGTATGATTTCCAAAGACAAATGCTGCCCCCATGGAGCCATCAGAGCAGACCAATCGATCTGTGTAATACACCACAGAAACAATGGAATTTAAGGCAGCAACCCGACTGAACCCCTCCTGCCGGAGGATGGCAGGAATGGAGTGTCGAGGTTTCGCCACAGTAGAATGCAAAATGTCAAAAGGTGTCCAGGGAGACAGGGCAACATAATCTGGACAAGGCAAGTCGGGATCTTGACATACCCAATCTGTAGATAACAGCAGCCATGGCATGAGCCCATTCTCACTGGGGGAGTGGGTCAGGGGGCCTGCTTAACAGCCGTCACAGCAAATCAGAAATAGGTAGATGAGGCTGTCATTGCAACAGCCTGAGTGTCATTGCTGCCACACACAATACTATTCTGTGATCAAGGAAGGGAACACCACTCTCCACATATAAATTAAGCTGACGAGTCCAGCAGGGAGCACCCAGCATAACCCACAGTGCGTCATTTTGAAACACGTCCAGAGACCAAGTGGAAGGCAGGGCAAGATTGGTGAGGCAGACTGCACTGTAATCCACATGAGATCGAATAGCATTCATGTAGCAAGTTCTCAGGACAGCATAGGATGTCCCGAGACTGCGTTTAGAGAGGTAGCGGAGGGCAGCAGTGTGAGTGGCTGCCTGTTCACAGAGATATTTGACATGCCTAGCAAAGGTAAGCCCACTGTCACACCAGACCCTTAGGTATTGGTATAGGGTGACAAGTGACAGACCGTGGCCACAGAACATCAGTGGGAAGTCTGGATGGCAGAGACTGAATGGGAGATACCTGGTTTTCTCGAGGTTGACCTTCAGCCCCAGTTCACTGCACTTGGCGTGCAGCCAGGAATGAGCAGTAGAGGCTTGGGTGAAGCAGTCCCTCCTTGAGAAAACAAGTGCCAGATCATCTGCATAACAAAGCAGTGTGGTGCCTGGCCCATAACCCACAGCGAGCAAACCTTCCACTAGGACACTGAAAAGCTGGAGGCTTAACACATTCCCCTGGGAGGTATCATTATCATGTCTGTAAAAAGGAGAGAGCCGCCCCTGAAACCTGACCCCTGCAGTCTGATCATGAAAAAGGTCCCCCACCCATGACAAAAGCCTCCCTCCTACTCCCCGTGCCACAAGGACAGCCTGTATAGCCAGCAGGTTAGCCAATTCAAAGGCTTTTTCAAGGTCATGGAAGACAGCCATCCCCCACCCACCTCGAAACTCACAGAGGAAGGACACAAGGCAGTGGGTAGCACTTCTGCCTGTGTTATAGGCAAATATCCTTGGGTGAAGCAGTTCCAATCTCCAGGATAGTCGGGCGTGAATTACCTACTCAGCTGTCTTAGCAATGACACTGAGGAGGGAGACTGGGCACATGGTGGTTCCTATCGTGAGGTTTTGGAATCGGGTGAATAACAGCTGTCTTCCACGACCTCAGGAGCTGGCCCCACAGACCACGAGAGGTTGAGCAGGTTGAGAAGGTGCTCCCTACCACAACCTCCAGCTTGAGATAGGATAGAGTATGTGAGCCCATCAAGTCCCGGAACAGTGTCCTTTCTGTGGCGAAGCACTTTTTGAAGCTCCCAGCTGGTGATGGGGTAATCAGTGGGGTCAGGCCTTTCATAAGGCAGCCTGATTCGCTGCGACATGGAAGGCTGACAGCTGCACTTGTAGGACTTGTACAGGCTGCAGGAGATTGTGAGAGGCGGAACAGTCCGCAAAATGCTCTGCAAGCCAGCTGGCCTCAGCAGCAGGGTCAGGACGAGAGGGCTGTCGAGGAGGACGTGGGTCAGAAATGGACCGTACTCTCCTCCACCACTCACTGAGAGTGGAGTGAGAGTCCAAGGTATGACACCATCTGATCAAAGCCTCCTCCTAAATGCAATGCTTCTCAAAATTCACATGGCGCGTGATGGCAGCCGGGTACAGATGGTGTGGAGATGTGTGACGCTGCCGGTATTGCCTACGTGCCACATTAAGCCCGTAGTTCAGTTCTCTGACCCTGTCGCAATAGATCCAGCCATCCCAATAGCACTTCGTGGATCATCGCCTTGGTGGGATAGCTAGGGGCGCAAGGCTGTGTGAAAACACGGACAAGCTGATCTGCTTGGCCCTCGAGGTCTGGGACAGAAGGAGATGCTGCAAAAGCCGAGGCTAAAGTCTGGTCAAAATCCACCCAGTCTGCTCTGCGGAGATCCCATCATGGTGGTGAGAGAGGTGGAGGTGGAAGTGGAGCCACAGGCAGAGCGACCTCTATGGCAAAGTGGTCACTCACAAGGTAAGAGTGCAGTGACTGCCTTGCCAAGCCCTCAAGGGGAAAGGAGATGAAGGCTAAATCAAGCTGACCCCAAGCAATGTGTGTGGCATAGGTGGTGTTGTTTAACCCCTCAAGACCGATGCCGCACGATCGTGCTTTTGTGTAATTTGACATGCCAGCCTATCCTGCACAATCGATAAAGACACACAAAAAACTGGGGGAGGGTAAATCCACCTCTTTGCTGACATATATGGGATCAGACCAATAAGAGCTAGAGTGTCTGGGGTGGTATTGCGTGATTGGCCCCCTAAGGTGGGGGAGAAGGAACCCCCCCACCACTGTCACTTTACCTCCCTCAGCCCCACTGTGTCATCTCCACATTGTCCCCTCCCAACCAACCATACCCCAACATATCCCCTACAGCGGTGTGTGTGCATAGCAGCCCTTCTCCCCTCTCTCTCCTCCCCTATCCCTCCCTCCTCCTCCCCCCTCCAGCCAGACACACTGCACCTCCACTTTTCGCCTGGCTTGTTTTGTTGCTATGGGCGTATGCCACACTGACAGATTGTCCTACACATTGACGTTAGTTATGTGTATATAATTATTTACCATAAATAATGCATTTTCTGTACATTTTCTATTTTCGCTCATGGGGGATCGGTAACTTTTTTGCATTTATGATGGGCAATTGTGCGATAACTATTTGGTCAATCTGGCTAAGTCATACATTTTCAGGTGTGTAAATTCAGTCTCTTGAAATGTGGAAGAAAAATTTTTATCTTCGTGAAAATCGAGAAATCGACCCTATTTTGCGACTGGAGGGACAGACCTGCTGAGTGAATTGCGTACTGTAAGGGTTAAGAGGGAGACACCACCCATCTCCTCTAGAACTAAGGTGATGTGCCACCCTGCTTCATTAGACTGAAGGGGCAAGGAGAGAAGGGTGTGGTGGGCGTTGAAATTACCCCCAGTGTACACAGGGTCCGTTGTAGCCTGGGTGAACAGGTCTCCCACCTCCAGGGTGCCCCTGCAACTTCAGCATATGTTGTACACCATCAGGGACGACGTCGCCAGGTGGAGGACCACGCCCTGTACCTCCACATCAAACCCACAGAAAGGAGGGGGATCACAATCTGTGGTCGCAATGTGGTCCTGAACCAGGATGGCGCATCCCCGTGTGACGCCACAAACACATGGGAGGAGATGGGTGGTGTATCCAGGGAGATGGAAAGCCACCCACTGTGGCAGTAGTGTCTCCTGATGTAGGAAGACATGAGGAAGATCTCTCATAGCTGCCCCCTGTAAGAGCGGGAACTTACTCTTAGCTCCTAAACAGTTCCACTGGAGGATGCGGAGGTGGGTGGCGGTATCTTGCAGGGAGGTAGCATCAGCTGGAAGGCATCTTCCATCTGAAATGTGGCCATGTCCTCTGTCACGACCACTGCCAGGGTCAGCTTGGGCTCCAGGGGGGTAGGAAGGGGGTGAGACACCCGATTGGCTGGTGGCTGGCCAGAGGGAGGTCGAGACATGGCCTTCTGCGCTTGGTGTGGTGTCCTGCAAGGGAGAGGAGGGGCAATGGGATAGAGCTGCCGCTTCTCCTCAAGCACCTTGTCGAGGATCTACTTGACCACAGTTACAGCAGGTTCTATGATCACGGGCATCCCCATGACGGCTGCAATGGCCGGCACCACAGCCACTGCAATCGGTGTCCCCAGCATCTTGAGCTCATCCATGGAGAGAGGGCCAACTGGGTGAGAGCTGGGGGGAGTGGAGGTCTGACCTGGATGGGGGACCTTGGGACAACTGTTGTGCTGAGTGATGGAACTCAACAGACGTTTGGCCTTGGATGAAAGCTCAGGGCAGAGGTAGGAAGTCTGCCATGTTGAGGGGTGGTGGCAATGGTGCAACAGGGCGGCATTGTTGTCCCCAGAAGAAAGTGTCTGGAGGAGCGGGAGCTGGAGTTGCACTGGTGGCCTGCTGGTTCAGCACCCAGGCAACCTGCCTTTCCCGACCCTGAATCACCCTCTTCACCCTCGCAGAACAGCTGGGATGCCACACATGATGAGACCCTGCGCAGCTGGGGCATCAGGAGGTTACCGGCTCCTTCGCTTTGAACTGTGCCAGACACCACTCAATGTCGTGTGTGCCACTGCAGATCCCATACACCAAAGGGCAATTGCAGGTGGCGTGATGGTGACCATATCGCTGGCAGCAGTAACACCGTACCACCTCTGGCGTGTAAGGGCAGAGATAGTATACTCCCCAATTCCCCAGGTCAAGATGTGACACTAGTGGGCATCGGAGGGTCACACACACCTGCTGCGTCTCCTCCCACGTGCACCAGTTTTGGCGCCTCATGGCCTCCTCCACCAGATCATGTTGCAGCAGAATTGCCACCAGCATACACCGAGGGTACCCCATCACCGTGGTTTTTGTCAGTTGGCCTCCCCGAGTTAGCTCGATGACCTTCACTAGCAGGGCCTCGTCCTCTGTCAGCACCTTCAGTCTCTGATATGCCTCCTCCTCAGTCATACTAGCATGCAGCTCTCGTTGTGGCCAAAGCATTTGGTGACAGGAATCCCTGGCAGGTGCCGTTCTAGGGCTGTGACTGCGTCATAGCCGGTACTGAATCCCTCCTGAAGAGGTATGCGGAAGGCCGGGAAGGTGGAGTGGGGTAGTGGAGGTGCCCTGACTGAGACTGTGGGGCATGGAGCAGGTGGAGGCCCCCATGGAGCCACTGAGCATGAAGCCAGATGTGGGGCGTTTCCCTGTGTCACAACACAGGGGTCCAGCCAACATCATCAGGAGACGCAGTAAAGGCAGCAGGGGTGGCGATCTGTGTGGGAGGAGCAGCAGCTAGGGGCTCCCTGTCAGCTGGAACAGACGAGTCCGTGCCAGAACGGGGAGTAGAGCGGGGAGTAGAGGGAGACAGTTTGGAGGTGGCAGATGCCAGGCAGGGTGGCATTCTCTGCTGTGTGGCGGGGCGAGTAGCAGCATGGGTGGAATCTGTGGTGCTGGAGGTGGCGGAGGGAGAGGGTGGAGCAGGGGGGGGCCACCTCCTCCATCGCCTCATAGAGACGGGCTACCTTGGCAGAGCAGGTCGAAGCAGCACCATGCAGGCGAGCAACATCTCCCATAGGCCTAGGCAGGGGAAAAGAGACAGGGGAATTCCCATGCTCCTACAAGTGGGCGCTGGTGTCAGAGAGATGCCGCTCCTGCTTCGTGCCAGCAATATGAGTCGGGAGGGAGGGCCTTGACTAAGGGAGCGAGAGTCGGGTAGGCTCCTGGGGCCTAGGGATGCTGGATCCCTTCATCAATAGACAGGTAGACAGGTGGTCACAGACAACATACACAGACTTAACACACACAGACATTCAGACTTTCACTTAAAAAAAAAAAGGCCAAAGTCCCTACGATGACGGGCAGCCTATGCTGCCCTCCTGCTAAAGGGCGATGTAGGAGGCCCTGCCACTGCCCCATGAGGTCTTCCCTAATCTACCAAAGCCACCTGCAGCGTTTCCTATGACCAGGCCCTAATGGCCCCCCCTCATGGAAATGCCCTAACAGCACTCCTTCAGGGTTCGGCGTCATACCATGCTGAGGGACACTAACAGCAGGCCATTAAAAAAAAAAAAATCCCATACATGCTCACACCCACCCACCCACACTAACACACAGTCAGACAGATGTCTGTTAGCCGGAGACAGAGTCTCAGCAAACGTAGGCAAAACCACAGAAAATCCTCCATAATGTCAGAGGCAAAGTCACTTGACGAGAAAAAGCTAGAAAAACGCCAGAAATTCCTTCCTCATTAAATGAGACAGAATCCAAGGCAAGAGAGAGACTGGCTGGAGGTCTGCATTCCAAGGAAAGGCCAGCAGGTAGAGGAAGGCGCCCCGTGTATACGAACCGATAATCACGTGCGAAAATTGAAAAATGTGCAAATGACGGACTTTGCAATTGCAAAACGTATGGGTACATAGCGTGGGTACATGAGCATGACAAAACGTTGTAACGTACCCATATGTTACTGGGACGTGGCAGGTTAAATGATCAACATGAATTTGCATCTCTTAATTACCCTGTATGGGCCTTCAAATTTCAGTGATAGTTTATTGTCTCTAGTGTGCATGATGTCATAGACAATGTCTCCTATGCTGATAGTTGAAGCTTTTGCCTTTTTATTATATGACTCCATCATTTCTTCCATGGACATCGATAATTGTTTCTTCACCATTTTGTGTATCTCTTGGAATTCGCGCAAACGGACTTTATTATAATAGTCATAATTGTATACAGGCAAATTTTCACCTTCCAGTATCTAGTACGGTAACAGTTTGTCCCGTAGATAGTGAAATGGGGTGTCACCTACAGACTTGTTTATTGCACAGTTAATTGATGCTTCCACTCTGGGAATACAATCTTCACAGCTTGCATAATTTTCACTGAGAATGTATCGTAGCACATCCAACACTTTTTTTACTTTGTCTCTCTACCAGACCATTGGATGCTGAGTGGCAGGCTAAGATATTGACTTTTATGCTGTACTGTTTATATATTTCTTGTAAGATTTCCTAATTAAATTCACTCCATTATTGCTTATTAATACCTCTGGTGTGGTGAATCTACAGATAAGATGATCAATGACCTCCCTTGCCACTACTTCGGTCGTCTTATCCTTAACTGGGACAAAAATCACATATCTTGAGAAATGATCTGTAGCAAATAAAAGATATTGATTGTAACCTTATTTAGATGAGATGAGGTAAAGTTACCTGATAAGAGTGAATTGGTTAGTTAGGATGATGACTATTAATATTTACCAATTTCAATCAAGCACTCAGATATGTGCATAGCTGTGTTGGTTCTAATACAATATTTGTTAGTAAAAGAATGCACGTTATTTCATGAGATTCACAAAAGAACAAGAAAATATAAAACATCCTGAAGCACAATTTGACCCTTAGAGCTTTTCTTGCCGATAAAGCGCTTACAGACTTAAGGAAATGCCATGTACTTTATACTCATGATTACCAGTCTCTGACCAGATACACGTGGCTGGCAGAGTTATGACCACACACGGGCCACGCATTCGAACATAGCCTTTGCACTAATGGGCGGGGCAAAAAACCTTAACCAGGTGATCTGAACCAATCTACTCCTCATATCGTCCGATATAACCATATTTTTATGGTTTCTCTTCCATAACATAGTAATCTGCGTTTATTGACAGGGGCCGACATTTCTTCAATCAGTCTGCAATTGGGCAATTTCCAAGAAGTAAATAAACATGTGTCACTAAATGTGGGTATTTGCATTATATATACCGTTATAATCATTGATGAATTACCGGCATTAATTGGCTCACGTTTTGACCAGAGACTTAGACGTTGCGCCGGAATAGCGCAACCATTCCCACTGGATGGTAACGGGGCCTGTTATCACTAGAAAAAAAAAATCAGTTCAAAGTATATAATGGTAATTTTTTGTCAGTGGTATAAACATTAGAAAGCATACTTAGAATATGTCGTGTGTTTTCCGCCTGCTGTGGTAGTCGTGGATATTTCTCCGCTATCACCTATCAACAGCTCGTTTAAAGGCTCGCCTCAAGAAATAGATTAGTGAAAAAATTAACAGATTAATAAAAAACGGTATCAGTGTTGCACATCATCACACTCATTGCATACTAAAAATAAGAGCTATGACCAACTTACATGCGTATTTCTTAAAATGAATGTATATTACTTGAAAAAGAAATATAATAAGTGACGCAAAAATGTTTCAGTGATGCTAAGAAAATTGTTCAATGAAGCACTAAACCTTTCTGGAACGATGGCTGAGTATGTTGATTGTGTTACCTATGCGTGGCTACGACTTTGACAAGTTTCTGGTCAGAGATTAGTAAGCATGAGCGTACCATGCATATATAATACAGAAAAATAGTCATCACAACCCAGCGTGGTAAATGATTTTCTGAATTATACAAAAGTGTTTGGCTTGCACCTCAGTTAAGAGTCATTTGAAGGTAGCACTATAGTGAGTGCGTGGATGGTAGCCACCTTTACCTGTTGATATGAATATAAAGAAGCAAGGTAACGCATTGTTTCACGGCACGGAATTTCACAAAAACATTCAATATCCAGCATGTAATTGCATTGCAAATAAACTTTATGCTAGTAACACTTCTTCCCTAAACTTCCAAGGGAGAAAGTTATAATTACACGAGTATTTAGCGAAGAACGTGTGAGTGCTATTCTCTCTCTCTCTCTCTCTCTCTCTCTCTCTCTCTCTCTCTCTCTCTCTCTCTCTCTCTCTCTCATATCCCTTATCTGAACTTTCATCACATCCAGCATCATCCTGTTATCTGTGGTCATTGTGCTTCTAAAGTCATTATGAAACACATTTATTGGTCTTCACTATCCTCTTGTAACAGTAATCTTCCTCTGTCTCCTTATTAACAGTCATACAGCCTTCTTATCAGCCACTTTCAGTCCCTATACTCGTGTTGTCATCAGCTTCCACACACTACTCGTAACCCCTTCCCTACCGATGATTTTTTCCTAAACTGGATATAATCGTCCGAGACCAGGCAAATAAGTTACCAGTCATAGGAGACTTTCCAACTTTAGGGTACGAGTTTCATCAGAGCAGCCTTCACCAATATTTTACAACACCCACTGTCTTGTCATAAAATTACATCAGCTTAAACCATCACACAACTCCTCAAAAGGAAAACCCAGCATACTTCCATACAGACATATCGGTTACAGTGTCCTCTTATGACCACACACAACCATTTACCTTTTCAGCATACACAGCCTTTTCAGCATACACAGCCCTATTACCAGTACCGAAAACCGTGTTATCACCACACAAGAGAGAGAGAGAGAGAGAGAGAGAGAGAGAGAGGTGATGTTTGTAACCATCGTTCGCGTGTGTGTGAAAGGTAAGGCATTATTCAGTAGTTGTAACAAATAATAGTGCTGATTAAGAAAAAATAAAATATTCTACATTGCTGATCATGTTGTTCCTGATTACTCTGCTACTCACCAGGGCTCATAAAAAAAAATGCTAGGAACGTGTGTAATCAAGCTGAACCTAGCCAGTGTGATGAGAGTAGGCGTACTGTATGTGCGATTGGTATGCATACTGGCGATACTGGGCGTCCTTGGAGTTAACGTACTAACTTCATTTCGTTATTCCTCGGGTCATTTGAGACATTAATAATTCATTAACATGTCCTACTCGTAACGGTTATGAAGAAAAAGGGATATTAAATTTGAAAAGGGTTAAGGAAAAAATATCAATTTCCTCTCTATATTGCCATCCTCTACAATGTCTCTTTTTTTCCCACTAAGGATATCCTTACGAAAGGGACAATTAATACACAGTCAGTTGTCTAACCAGAAAAAAAAACGGGAAATAAAAAGATGAGAGGATAGCAGCAAGCGGTAGAAAAACATAATCACCATTCGAAATTAAGTGTCCTTTACACCATAACTGCTTCGAGTCGGACATGTATTCAATGAACATTTGTCTAAGAATGACCTCAGGAATGACCCCCTGAAGTACGTAGGTCATCTCCCTGGACAACTATATAAACGAACTAAACTACCGTACATAACGACTTATCTTGCTCTCGTGTTCCTGAACTTGATTCTTCTGAATTCTCTACTCTCTGGCTTCGGCTTTCCTGTCATTCTCTGACTGAATATATCTCTGCGGTTTACTTATCCCCTAATTCTACTGGCTATGAAAAATTCTTCAACTATCTTACTTCTACGATGGAACACATCCTTTTCATTTCTCTTCTCCTGAATCTCCATTCTAGATTTCAATATTCACCACCACCTTTGGCTCTCCTGTCCTTTCACTGATCCACCTGGTGAACAAGCCTACGTCATTTCTATCCTTAATGACCTAGTGCACTTGTACAACACCCTTCCCGTATCACTAACCGCCTTGGATAGTGCTCCAACATATTTGACCTCTTCCCTACAACTAATCCCTCTGCTTACACTGTTAATCTTTCCTCGCGGCTGGGCTCCTCCGATCACAACCCTATTACCTTAACATGTCCTATTGTTCCTGTACAGCCTGTGGACCTCCAAAGAAACGTCTACTGTGGCATTTTGGAGCTGCTGATTGGGAAGCCCTCAGGCAGTACTTCTTTGATTTTCCCTGGAATGATTATTGTTTCCATGGCCGGGAGCCATCTGAGTGTGCTTTGCACATTACGGAGGTTATTCTTTTATGCATGGAAACATACATTCCCTTCTCATATCCTTTGACTAATGCAAGAAAGCATTGGTTTAATCACGCTTGTTCTAGTGCTGTCCACAACAAGGAGATGGCCTTTAAACTCACCCCAATATCACATTTTGTTTATGTTTCTGCAAAGGAATCGAACTAAGTCTGTTCTTCACTTTGCTAAAAATAATTTCATCCATACTAAATGCTCTCAACTCTCCAACTTGAATTCTTCCCACTCCTTCTGGCACCTTGCCAAAAACCTTTCTAACAATTTTACCTCATCATCCTTCCCTCCTCTTTTCTACTCTGATAGCTCTGTAGCTATTTCTTCTACTGATAAAGCAAATCTCTTCACTCAGACTTTCTCCTCCAATTCAACTTTAGACGATTCCGGTGCTGTTCCTCCATCACTTCCCTTTCTGACTTCCTCATGGCTGACATTAAAATTTCTTCAGCTAATGTATTTTCTGCCATCACTGGCCTCAATATTAACAATGCATATGGGCCTGACAGGGTCCCTCCTGTTGTCCTCAAGAACTGTGCTTCTGTGCTTACGCCCTGCATAGGTAAACTCTTTCGCCTTTGTCCATCAACTTGTTTCTTGCTGGTAGTTTGCTCTCATTCAGCCAGTCCCAAAGAAGGGTGACCGTTCCCAACCCTCGAACTATCGCCCAATTGCTTTAACATCCTGTGTCTCAAATGTTTTCGAGTCTATTCTTAACAGAAAACTTTTAAAGCATCATCCATATCATAACCGTCTTTCTGATCGTCAGTATGGCTTCCATCAGGGACGCTCCACTGGAGATCTTCTCACATACCTTTCAGACTCCTAATCATCCTCCTTTCGGGACTTTGGCGAAAGCTAGCTTTGCCATTGCACTTGACATCTCAAAGGCTTTCGATTGAGTCAGGCATAAATCTTTAATTTCCAAATCGCCCTTTTACGGTTTCTGTCCTTCTATCTGTACCTTCATCTTTAGCTTCCTATCTGGTCGTTCTATAGCTACTGTTGTAGACGGCCATTGTTCTTCTCCTAGATCTATCAATAGTGGTGTTCCTCAGGGCTCTGTCCTATCACCAACTCTCTTCCTTTTATTCATCAATGACCTTCTAATCTGTACACTCGCACCAGAAAGTATTGGTGCACTGTGGGTCAGATGCCATCCGGAATGATTCGATCATGTGGCAGTGACAACCCTTTAATACCTGTATATATTATAACAATTACTGCCATTCCCTACTCATTATGAAGGACACAAGAGGTATATGAAATAGCATTCATCTGTCGTCTGGGATGCGTGCGTGTAGGAGGACAGACCCGCAATTTCCAGTTCCCACTGTTCCGTGTGTCATCATATATAATATATATTCTGCACTAATACTTTCTGGTGCGAGTGTACATCTCGCCCTATCCACTCACACTCTGATGATTCCACCCTGCACCCTTCCATTCGATTCTGGCAGCGTCCATCTCAGCAGTTACTTCAACAAAAAAGGGATGAGGCTATGGCACACCTAATGTCTAACTTGGCTAGTATCTCTGACTGGGGTAAAAATAATATTGTTTTTAATGCATCAAAGACTCAGTTCTTACACCTATCAACCCGACAAAATCTTCCACAAGAGTACCCACTAATGTTTAATAATATCGAGCTTAATTCTGCACCATCCTTAAACATACTTGGTGTTTCATTCCCTCGGGACTTATCTTGGAAAGGTCATAGTACATCTCATAAAATCTGCTTCCAAGAGATTAGGTGTGCTAAGCCGACTCCGTGCCTTCTTTACCCCTGCACAGCTGTTGACTTTATACACGGGTTTTATTCGCCCTTGTGTAGGGTACAACTCTCATGTGTGGGGAGGCTCCCCACATACACCTCTTCTCAATAGGGTGGAGTCAAAGGCTTTTCCTCTCATTAACTCTCCTCCTCTTACTGGCTCCCTACAACCTCTGACTCTTCGCTGCACTGTTGCATCTTTATTTCTTTTCTATTGCTACTTCAATGGTAACAGCTCTTCTGAACTGTTTGCTTGCATCCCTCCACCTTTACGATGGGCGCGTAGCACCCGTCTAGCAACAAACTCTCATCCCTTTTCTGTCCAGCTCTCTAATGCAAGAGTTAACTGTTGTTCCCAGTCCTTCATTTATGCAACAGGTCATCTCTGGTAACGTCTGTCTCTGTTTATATTTACACCTTCCTATGATTTCCAGTCTTTCAAACGCAATGTGTCCAGTCATCTCGAAATGAACGGATCTTGAATTTGGCTCTCTTTTCTTTTTTTTTCTTTTTTTTTTTTGAAGGAACGGTTTGCGTGCTTCTAGCCTTTGGTTCCTTCTTTCTTGCATTAAAAAAAAAACATAATTCCCCTCACCCATTCTCTCTTCGTTTCCTGTCCACCTGTCTTTTGAGAGAGCTAATCAATGATCGTAGCTCTTCATATTCACAAATGACTAACTCGATAATTTCTCTCAGAGAAAATGACAAGTTACGTTGGCGTTTTGACCTCTGATTACATGTTTTGGATTTTCAAGCACCCATCCCCCGTTAAAGTGTTTTTGTTAATTAAAGTGTTTCTGAAGACCAAAAATAATTCAACTGAGTCAGTAATGGTATGCCATTCTACAGTAAGTATTTTGTCTGCTCCAAGATTCATTCCATCCCATTGGTCATCTTCGAAAGCCCTTTGTCGATGAAAGCCTACTCAGCCAAACTGCCACTACTTCTGTATAATATTACAGTCGATAACATGCCTTCCTCACTCTGTGGTCGAATTAGACACAGAAGTGAGAACTTAAATGGAAAACTGTGGCATAGTCAGTGGAGGGAGCACTGTAAATATGCAAGCAGCCGTACGTTCAGCAGAAGCCACAGGTAAAGAACTTGGGCATTTTGTGCATGGGCCCACTCACTCACTTTTTTATGATTATACAAGGCACCCTATCATCTGGCGAATCATTTCCCTCATTGCTTTTCAATACTGTTTTTTTATGTCTGAGTAGGCGGTCAGAGCATTAATCCAGCGCAGGAAAGATGAATGCCCCTGCCCTCCGTAGTCCTCAGTCACCCTTGGGTGAAATGTGGTACTAGCCAGCCAACCAATAACTAGCAGATGGGAGATTACTATCATCCAGGGTGGCACTTCCATGGGAGTGATTTAGGGTTAATGCCTGGTAGTTAGCCTTGCGCAAAACTCCCAGGTGAGGAACTTATACACATTTACCAAATAGTCAAAGTCAGGGCTGAGACAACTTATCATACGTATCTCCTATATACAGTTCATCCACTTAGGAATTATGCCTCCTCCACAATCCCTCCCTCTCGTGGTGTGGAAAGATCCTATTTCAACACTGGCAAGACGCTGTCTGCCACAAGAAAGAGGTCGCATGGGTGTGGTCAATGTGCCTGCTGTGCCAGATATACCAGAGAAGAAGAACAACAACAACTGTTTTGTATATTAATCCATATCCCCACTAGGGACAAACTTTGCACTGATAACATACAAGAGGATAATGAAATGCAAGCAAGAAAAAATCAGTAAGGACCACATACTTCTAAGTCTCTCATGCCGACATGATTACAGCCCCCTTGCCTCCACGTGTTCATCTCTCATTTTATATCAACCTCAGCTTCTCTCAGTTACCTTAGGCTGTGGATGTTTGATGTAACCCGAGTCCGTGGTGCGGCAAATATAGACAAAAATATGGTGTTTTCACTAGCTGTTTTGACTCATACCTACCCATTCACCTATAAAATTTAGTTAAACAAAGGTCAATCTTTCCACTAACATTCCGAACAAACTGAAGGCCCGTAGGTGGTCTAGGGACGAAAGGAGAGCTATTTGAAATTAAGGTGTTTTTTGCGGTCAGAGAGTGTAAAACGCCCAGGAGGGCATAAGGAAATGTTGCAAGTGGCCTCTTCAAGTGGGGAAAATATGTATGGGAAATTTTTTACGTGCTTGATAACGCCGAAAACCAAATTATTCACGAATTTTCAGTGACAAAGACACATGTTGCATTGCCGTGTGACTACGGATGTAGCCTAGAAATGCAAATCACAAGCACTACATGCCACATGAGCGTAATTTAAATCGAGGAGATAACTGACAATACATCGATATTCCTTAGTTTTCTACCATTTATTACTAGTCCAACACCCCCAAGGTTATTATCGGCAGGGTAGGGAAGGGAAAGGCAAAGTATGGCAGGGAAGGCAGGGTGGGGCAAGGAGAGGCAAGGCATGGCAACCCTACACTTACCACTATATATGCCACGTGAGCATAATTGTAATCAAGGTGCCAACACATCATATGTCATCCAGTCAAGGATAGGAGTCAACCATTCACGCAGATGATCCAGCCAATCTTATAAAAAAGCCAGCCAATCAAATACAAAGAAATACAGAGGAAAGCAAATAGCAGCAGATCTGTTGGTTCTTTGGTAGCTTTTTGGTAAAGGGAAGGATATAACTAGCAAAACTATATCGTCAGCTAAAGACCAGGGCAGAAACGTTGGAAGGCTTGAAGTACGCTAGAACAAGCCAACCAGTCAGAGACAGGAGTCTGCCATTCACGTACAAGGGTTGGATAATCCCCTATCAGTGCCGGTGAATGACGGCATCTGTGAGAAGGGAATGTATAAACTATTTTCACTATCGTGTCTGGTGAGGGTAGCTGGTTCATGGCCTAAGTTCTGGTCCGTATTTTCCCGTCTGTAGGCCAATCCAGTGTTTTCAGTTGCGTTGCCTTGCCTCACACCGTTGTCATCTGTCGCGAGGATAAGGGCATGAGAGAGAGAGAGAGAGAGAGAGAGAGAGAGAGAGAGAGAGAGATGGGGGTAGGGAAGGAAGAAGCATAAGGAGAGAGGAAGAGGTTGAAAACAGTATCCTGGAAAGTAGGATACTACAGTATGGCGAGCAAATGGGAGCAACAGTAGATAAGGAGAGAATGCGATATAGGAAGTAAGAATATAGAGCAAAACGTGTAGAGAAGACTGGAGGATGTAAAATGGGGGTCAAGAGAATCAGAGAGTAAAATGATGAAGGGGAGGAAGGAACAAGAAGTTTATAGAAAAGGAGGATGAAAGTCTAAAAGAAGAGGGAGAGAGGATGATGACAAGCTGGAAATGAAAAATGTGAAGGAAAAATAAGGAGGTCGAATAAAAAATAACATAGGAAAATGGACACTAATTAGAAAGGAGCTGGGGGATGAAAATACCAATAAAAATAAACTATTGTAAATGTGAAAAAATATATATATATTACTAACAATAATCTGAGGGTTCAGGAGAAGGGGAAACTTTGTTGGGGGGGGGGGAGGAAAGACATGTAGCAAAAAATGAGAGACGGCAAGAGTTCATGTGAAAAGAAAAAAAAATAGAAGACTCGAACAAAGAACGCTGGAATAACGTAGACGAATGTAGCATACAGTGCATCAAAATGGGGAAGGTGAAAAAGGAAAATTAGGTAATTAGAATACGAGAGAGAAGAGGGTATAGTGACACCGTGTTTTGTAGTAGTAACGGGAATAGAAGATTATTAATGAATAAGAGGTTGACATTTATACCAGCATCATCAAGACTTTACTTTGTATTAGCTACTCTTTTTACGTTTTTAATTCCCAAGTGGCCTCGTACTGCATCCTACAATACGCCGTCCAACAAACGATGTGTTTAATAAACCATGAAGTTTCATGGAACTGTCACTTACCAGCCATGATCGCCCTTTTGCGGAGGAGAATCTCCCACAGACAGACAAACACAATCACGACCACCGCCACTAAACCCAGCACAGCTGTCATAACTTTCAGCACGTGATTTTCTTCTCTCAGCTCTAGAATTTCTTGCTCAAGGTCTAGAAAACCTGAAAGTAAAGGTGAATTAAACTGATGAGAGGACAGTGATGTAAGAATAAAAGCTGAATTAAGGAAAGCGAATGTGGAAAAGAACATAGGAGAAGATACATGGAGTAAAGGAGGAGGTAACTGAAGAGAAGAGCGTGGAAGGAGTCGGCATAAGAGAGAGAGAGAGAGGTGGGGGGGGGGGGCAGGGAAAGCAGAATAACGTGAATGTCAAGGTACGGTGAAGGAAGAATGGGAAATGACGAAAAGTGATGGTAGATGATATATAAATGAAATATGAGGATGCATATTCTTGTCCTATAATACTGTGATAATACTGCACGTGAATACAATAGCAACAATTTTATATCTACCGTCTGGGGATAGCAACGATTAAAGGAATTAGACATCGCGGTACTGAAGGGCTTGGTGAAGGTTGCTTGTAATCCCTCCACTATGACAAACTTCTTACGCTGAAAGAGTTTGTTTTTAGCACGACAGGAGCAAAAAATCATGCGCCACTTTCTCCCACATTAAACAATGGTTATCCAGTGTACCCTCTCCCTCTTTCCTTCCCGTCGTACAATCCTAAATGCACTCTTGGAAATGTGCAGACAGGTAAAGGTTGTCTTCATGATTCAACCATTTAGTACGTACGATTCTCTCAGCTGAATAATCTTTAAATGACAGAAACAAAAAATGACGTAATTTCCACCTTCGTAGTGAAAGTACAATTGAGATTATTTACATTTTTCATTATAGTGTCCTTTTTTCTTAAGTTATTGCTACTGCTACCGGACGGTTTATTCAACGTTGAAGAGGTTCCTGGTATTCAGGCCGTTATAGAAGGATATGTCTACATCCTTAGGTGAATGAATTTGGCAGAAGACGTCAAGGAAAATTATAATAAATATGACATACTTTGCCTGGAATAGGAACCGAATTATATTGTTTCATACTACAGAATACATTTGTTTAGATTCCGCATGAACCGAGAAGGAATGAGAGTGATGGAATCACTGGAGCGAAGGGGTTAATATACGGTTGGGTATAAATATAGCACACTATGCAGTATAAGTGCACGGAGCGAGTAGCATGACTTTCTAATTCAATTTTTACAACTTCTGAAATGTTTTATTCCGCTTACTAGATAACTCTAGCAGTGAAAGCGTTAAAAATGACCTCCCTCAACCCTTTTAGTACAACACTTTTTATTTCTACTACTTGCTACCAGAATACTACGCCACTCATCTTATAAATGTCATCTCGTGCTCAAGGTGCTAAGTTTTGTTATGTACACCAAGATCAGGGTAACTCACGCAATGGTCCAGGGTCAGTACAGCGGACCCACACCACAGGTTTGTTGCTGATCAATAGAACATGGCTGACTTTGTAGCCAGAGATCGGTGGGTCCGTGATTCCTCCGCCGGTCACACGTGTGTGTCTATGCTCCTGTGTGAATAAAATATGACTGAAGAAACCCAATATTATGCAGTTTCGTTTTGACAAAATTATAATGCCTTTAGTTGGTAACAATGTAACTCTCCCTCCCCCAAATTTTCCTCTCTCTCTCTCTCTCTCTCTCTTTCGCTCAGCAAGAGAACATAAAATGCATCAATTACACGAAACAACTGTTGTTTGACTAGGTATCTACTGTGCTGATGCTGAGGCAACATATAAGCCACAAGTAGCCAAATATATCATGTCATTCCTTTTCACCTATGGATCAGTATGTTGACCAGTTTCTGTAGCCTACGGCTTCTTCACCAGACCCACCATCCTAAGTGCAACACATTCCTAATCTACACAGTCTCGTAGCTGTCGCTGAGTCGCTTCCTAAAATGTTAAATTATAGGGTTGTAATTGGAAAGAATTTTCAAGTTGGCCTTCTAGTGGATGGCAGGATAAAGATAAAGATGAATCTGGGGTTTGACCGCAGTTTCATTCTCAAAAGTGAGTTATCTTGACAAGAGCAGTACTAAGGTGAGGGTGGTTTATGCTAGCTAATGCCGTGCCCTCTACTCCTGCCTTTCCACCATGCCCCTCCTGTTCCCCATCGCGTCCTAACTCCTTCTGACCAGTCGCTCCAATTTCCCTCATATATGACTGCTTGGGTCATGTGTGCGGGCAAGTGTATGAGTTGATGGCGATCTTCCATCAGGAGTGTTCTGTGATTTTCCATGACGTCATGTGCTGTGTGGATGTTGATATTGGTGACCAAGGTGTCATTCTTCTTAAAAGGAAAAGGGTATATTTGACAGACTGAACAGATTATCTGTTACGAGTGGTACGTGAACTGTGTTAGAGTCGCTTCTAAGTATGCTATAGATAATATAGCATGAAATTCCTGTTCTGAAACAAAGGCTTCAAACCACGTTTATGTTTGCCTTGACTGATTATTTGACATAGATCGTGAACTGAAAGTAAGTTAATGCTGATCTTGCCATTACCTGCATTTGTAATACCTTTCATCAAAGCTTGATAACGAGCCCGTGTGTTGTCTAACTGAAGTATTATTATGTCGATATGTTCCATAACTACTGAGAAGCTTTGAAAAAGTGTCATGTTTCCTTACATTGCATTTATTTTCTCCACACTCTGGTGAGTTATCCTTTATGCCTTTTTGAGATTTTTCACAATCGTCATCATTGCCGCGTTTTGATTGTCAGGTAGTTTCTGTCGATATGTTAATACCTAATCTAAATTATTAAATTTGTTGTTTACTTCTTGAAGATCTTTTTCCATAGCCAATCCAATAATAGTTCCTAGAATTGCACCACCCAGCTCGAACAAACGCTCCCCTCATTTTTTTTTTTTTTTTGCGATTTTGCTCATGTCCCTAAGTGTCTCAGTTCCACGAGATATCTTGGATCATGGTGAGCATGGTATTCTTTGCTTGTTCTAACTTCCATTTTGCTAACTTTATGATTTCAGTTACTTACTCTGTGTGATGAACTGAAACAGAACTTTTTATCATTACTTTCAATGTCCTCAGTGGCCTAGCAGTGTTCTCCAATAATTCTGGTAATTCATATAAGACATCCAAATTAATTTTAGTACTCATGATAGCTTTGACAATTCATGTCGAGGCAGTTGGGGCTATAAGGCATCCTTGCCTTATTATATGTTAAAGGTCTAAGTGAGCTGATCGTCTTGCCATATAGATGAGAATCCATGGTATAAGTCTTCTCATCATTACCTACCGAAAAAAAAAAAGCTAATCCAGTCATGCTGAGGTAGATGATAGTGATGAAGCGCATTATAAACTGGCTCTTGGAGAGCAATAACTTTGCTCGTCATTTCAATTATAGGAGTTTAAATCGATACCTAGATCATGTAAATGCTGTACTGTGGCACTTGCAGCAACAGTTGCACCTATTTTTGTTTGTTTGTTATGCGATCTTATTTTATTACTGTTTGTATCAGTTTTTTTTTTTTTCTAGTTTAGTGTCATCATTTATGTTCCGTTTTTCGGTTGTCCGAGATTACATAATTGCTAGCTAAATTCCTTGAGACCCTTTGTAAATGATCACTATGAATTTATTTTTCTTCGCTACTCGACAATGTCTTAATTAGTACCTTATTGGCTGCTCTCTTAATTACTCTGTATGGGCCTTTAAATTTCGGTGATAGTTTATTGTCCCTAGTGTGAATGATCCCATAGACAGTGTCACCTATGCCGATAGTTGATTCTCTTGCCTTTTTATTAAATGACTCCCTCATTTCTTCCTTGGACGTCAATAACTGTTTCTTCACTGTTTTGTGTATCTCTTGGAATTCATGCTAATGGAGTTTAGGATAATTGTCATAACTGTATACAGGCGAATTTTCACCTTCTAGTATCCCGTACGGTAACTGTCTGTCTGTATCGTAGATAATGAAATGGGGTGTGTCTCCTATAGACTTGTTTATTGCTCGACTAATTGATGCTTCGAACAAGTCATCCCAGCTTGCATAATTTTCACTGAGAATGTGTAGTAAGACATCCAAAACTTTTTTCTTTTGTCTCTCTACCAACCCACTGCATGCTGGGTGGTAGGATAAGACGTTGACCTTTTAATACTGTATTGTGAAAGGTGTAAGGCTGAGAGGAACACCACGAGTAGGATGGATGGACAGTGTGAAGAGAGCGTTAGCTGCGAGAGGGATGCCAGTTGAGCAAGGAAAAGTGGCACCGGGTGATATGAATTGTGAATGAATAAATGGTGACGCGGCCCTGGGGGGATATTCTCTCACATTAGGTCTGATCAGCTGATCAAGTCAGGTGTGGGTAAGGGGATGGGTCCTATATGATGGGGCAGGGGTAAACCAGTTCTGCTGTCGAGCCCTGCTGGGGATGTCACTGATTGCACTGCGCAGTTGACCCTCGTGGGGTGTGGTGCGGTGAGGATCAGTTCTTTCTCCCCTTGAGACTAAGATACAAATAGATATGTGTGTGTGAATGAGTAAATTGGGAGTGTGTCGCCCTGTCTCGGCTACCTCCCTCTCTTAGGGGGAAGCAGCCTAGGTATATAGTCAGATAGGTAGACTGTTCACATATTTCTTGTAAGATATAATTAAATTTACCTTCATTATCACTTACTAATATCTTTGGCGTGGTGAATCTAAAGATAATATGATCTGTGATTACCCTTGCCACTGTTTCTGCTGTCGTATCCTTAATTGGGACCAAAATCACATTATGAGAAATAATTTGTAGCAATGAAGTGATGTTGATAATTATTGTAAGATAAGGGTAACTTAAGTAAGTCAACCGCGACAATGTCCCACGGTTGATTAGGTACGGGATATATCCCTATAGGTGCAGGCGTTAATGTGTAACCTTTGTATCTTGCACATGACTCGCATCTGTCGATGTGATTGTGTATGTCTTTGCATAACGATGGCCAGTAATATAACATCTAGGCTTGTCTGTCCGTCCTATCTTTGCCAGAATGTCCTGCCTGTGGACTGTCGTGTATTATCCTTAATATCTGAGGTATCAGGTCAGGTGTGGGTAAGGAGATGGGTCTGTCATGATGTGGCAGGGGTAAACCAGCTCTGATGTCGGGCCCTGCTGCGGATGTCACTGATCGCATTACGCAGTTGACCCTTGTGCGGTGTGGTGCGGTGAGGATCTGTCCGTTCTCCCCTTGGGGCTAAGATGCGAATGAATGTGTCTGAATGGATGAGTAAATGGGGAGTGTGTCGTCCTGTCTCGGCTACTTCCCTTTCCTTGGGGGAAGCAGCCTAGGTATATAGATAGATAGATATAGATCATTTAGGTACCACTAGTTGTCTGTTATTTTTTCTATGATTTGGTTGTCCTGGTTTGATCCCATTTAAGGCCTACTATTGTGAATTGTTTGAGTGGTATAGGTCCTCACCACTCTTCAGCTGGCATATAGCTTTAGACCACGCTGGATCAAGTCCCTGTGTATTTTGTCATCGTTGGGGATTTTTTTTCCCTTAGACGTAATATTGCGACATGAGTTGTTGTTGCGTTCCTTGATAATGTGTCCGTAGCTAAATTCATTCTTAGAGAATATGTACATTATAATTTTCAACCGTACATTTCCATCTTGCTCTCCTAGAGAGAGGAGTTTCTCATGGAACATGCTCACGAGTGGTTTATGGTCAGTGAACAGGTGAATTTCGTAAGAACTTATCAAATGTCGAAACTTTTGTAATGCAAAGACCACTTCAAGTGCCTCTAGGTCTGTAGTGCAATCATTTTTCTCTGCACCTTTTATTTGTCTGCTAGTGAATGCAACTGGTTGATGTTTTCCACGCTTATCTTCTTTCATCTCTGTGCAAATTATAAATGGTTTTGTGAGAATAGGATAGGCCAAGCAAGGTGCACATGTAAGTTTATTTTTTTATTAATTGAATGATATTATTTGTTCTCTGCACACTGAAATACAGCTTGTTTCAGAAGGCGGAGTAATGGTTCTGTTATGCCAGAGAATTATTGCATGAATAATATGTAATATCCTGCTAGTCCTAAAAATTGTCTTGCTTCATCTACTTTGTGGATTCAGGTTATTCCCTTAGGCCAACTGTTTGATTTTTTTTTTTTTTTTTGTCTGAGGCGATTATGTTTTCGTCATCAAGCCTGTGGCCTAATAATTTTATTTCCTTAAAGCAAAATTTGCATTCAAACAGCTTGATTTTTAAAGCAGCATTGGCTAACTTGTATGACGTCATGTTGTGCTGTGTGCGACATTCCCTAGCTAGAAATTCCACTGCTTTTTGTTCCCCAGCTTTCTCGAATTTAGGCAGAACTTTCCTCAAACCTCTGTAGTACATATTGACAGAATATTAATGTCTCTAACTGTTATGTGGTGTGTTATGTTATTTTCGTGCTTCTACAACAGTACCTAACTAATCTATCCTTTAACATTACCACCCAACCTTCTTTCCCTTGCCATCCTCTAACATTACCACCCAACCTTCTTTCCCTTGCCATTACCAGCCAACCTTCTTTCCCTTGCTAAATTACCTAACTGGGCCTGGCGGATCTTGGTATCAAAGTTTTTGCAGTGCCAAACTGGCCCTGTCATTACAATTGTACGGAGTCTGAAAGTCTCTCAGTGCCAACCAGGCTTTTGCATTGTCAAGGATCAATGCCTTCAACATGGTGACCTCTCTCTTTATTCTTTTTGCCACGGCCTAGCTGTCATACAATTTCAAGAAGACCCTATCATAATGAAGGGCTTAGTGACGATCGTGTTTCCCATTTATGGAACGAGATTTTGCACAAGGTAAGTAGAAATAACCTAGGTGCAATAGGTGTAAAATTAAACTAATCATCATCGAACTGAATTGGTTAAGTCAAAATTCTCCATATGCGGGGCAGTTTGGTAGACTGGGCAAAGGCATGGTGGGCAAATAAGAGTGTGCAGACTGGCTTTGATGGTGCTAGAGTACGGCGAGGGTAGGATATTCTGCCAGTATGTCATATGTTTTGAGATGACACAGATTTAAACCCAAACTTATGTTTTAGCACAAGGACAATAACTGCCATGCGCTTGTCTCACGTGGAATGTGAGAGGAGTAAATGATAAAGTGTAAGAGAGAGAGAGAGATTGTTCAGGTGCTTGAGGATGCAAGAGTGGATGTATGTGGGCTGACTGAAACCAAATAAAAAGTTGAACGGGTGAGAGAATGGGAGTAATGTTTAGGAATATGTGTGAGAGTTAATGAGAATGAGAGGGCAATAGAGGGAGTATGTGTGATGATAAGCAAAATGTGGAAGGAGAATATAAGAAAGTATGGAACAGCGGGTGCAAGGATTGAATGGCTGAAGATGAAAGTAGGTATACAAGCGTGGGCGATTGTGTGTGTATGCGCCGACAGAGGACCGAGTGGCAAGAATGAAATATGAGTTTTGGGCGAGTGTAGAAGCATGTATGGATAAGTTTGCGGGGTGCGAGAGTGTTTTTGATTGGAGACATGAATGGCAAAATTGGAAAGGAATGTACGAGTGGATGGTGTAATTAGTCAGTGGGGTGAGCCAGCTGAAGTAGATGGGAACGGTAGTGCTTTGGTGAACATCTGTGCAAGTAAGAAGCTGGCAATAGGCAACATCTTCTTCCCCCATAAGATAATCCACAGGTATACATGAAGAGTCATGAGAAGGATGGACGATGAACTTGTTGAACGAAAGGCAATGATAGATTACATGTGAGAAGACTAAGTGTTGGATGCAAGAGTATGGAGAAGGTGGGGGAATGGAATCTCGGACCATCACTTAATGATGGCCAAGGTAAGGTTGCAAAGAAAATGGGTGAAGAGACGAAGAGGAAGACAGGAGGAGACAGCTACTGTGAGAAGAGTGGAGAAGTTGCAAGAGAGTGAGCAAATGGCAGAGTATAAGAGCATAGTGGAAAAGAGATTGGGAAGGTATGAGTTAGAGCAGATGGAAGGGGTGGAAGAAGAATGCAATATATTTAGGAAAGAGATAGGTGCAGCGTGCGAGGTGGTCTGTGGAGTGAGGAGGAGATGCAGGGATGTGCAAGGGACAGCATGGTGGAATGCTGAGGTGAAACGAGCTGTGGAACAAAAGAAGGCATACAGTGACTGGCTAGCGAGTATAGGTAGGGAAGAAGATGAGAGTGAGAAGAGAGAGGTATATGTGAGCAAGGGAAGGGAGGCGAAGAGATTGATGAAGGAGAGTAAGAAGAGAGTGGATGAAGACTTAGGGAGGAATCTGAGTGTGAAATGGAGGGAGAGTAAGAAATTATTTTGGAAGGAAATAAAGAAAGTAACACAGTGTGAAAGTGGAAATAGTAGGGGAGTGAAAGATGGGAATAATAGATTGTTGGTGGAGAAGAGAGAAAAAATGAGATGGAAGGAGCACTTTGAGGATTTGTTGAATGCAGAGAGTGAGAGCAGTGTCGGGAAATGGCTGGGAGAAGAAGAGATGAGAGGAGGGAGGAAGAGATCAGTAGGGCAGAAGTAGTTGAAGCTGAAGAAGATCAAGATGGGAAAGGCCCCAATAATTGCTGGAGTGTGTGGTGAAATGCTGACGTATGGGGGTGAGATTGGTGTGGAGTGGATATGGAAGTTGTGTAGATTGGCTTGGGAAGAGGGAAGGGTTCCAGAGGACGGGAAATCAGGTGTAGTTGTTCCTTTATAAAAAGCAAAAAGGGAGAGAGAAGTATGTGGTAATCATAGTGGTATTTGCCTTCTTAGCGTGATTGGGAAAATAAAATACTTATTGATAGGGTTAGGCATACAACAGAGCAGCTAGTTGGAGAAGAACAAGGGGGATATAGGAAGGGAAAAGAGCGTGTATATCAGATATTTGTTCTAAGATGTTTAGTGAAGAAGTATTTAGAGAAGGGAAAGAAAGTGTATGCTGTCCTCATGGACTTGGAGAAAGCATAATTATGACAGAGTAGATAGGTATGTGGAAGGTATTAAGAATGTTTGGAGTGGATGGGAGATTGTTGAGTGCTGTGAAGAGTATGTACAAGGGAGCTAGGGCTACGGTGTGAGTGGATGATGAGCTGAATGGGTTCTTTGATCTAAATGTGGGACTGAAACAGGGATGTGTGATGTCTCCATGGCTGTTTAATATATTCATGGTTGGGGTTGTAAAGGGTGCAAGGTAGAGAAGTGGATGTGGGGGTGGCTCTAATGAATGAGGATGAGGTGTGGAAGATTCCGGTGATGCTGTTTGCTGATGTTACAGTATTGTTCAGTGAAGATAAATGGGAGTTGCAAAGTATAGTGAATGAATTTGGGAATCTGAAAGTTAATGGAAATATGAGTAAAGTTATGGTGTTTGAAAGGAATGAAGTCACAGAATGCGCAGTGAGGTTGGATGGTGAGGATACAGAGAATGTGAGTGCATTCAAGTAATTGGGTAGTGTGATGTGTAAGGATGAAAGTTTTGGGGATGAAGTGCTTGAAAGGGTACAGCAGGAAAGGAAGGTTGTTGGTTCATTGAAAGCGGTGATGAGAAATAGGGAGGTGAGTATGGAAGTTAAGAAGTCACTGCATGAGAGTATTGTGATTCCTACCCTGACCTATGGAAGCGAGGCGTGGACGTTGCTAGAGGGGAACAAGTCAAGAGTGAGAGCAGTGGAAATGAGTTACCTGAGAGGAGCATGTGGAGTGACATGGAGGGACAGGTTGACGAATGAAGAAGCGAAAGAACGTTGTTAGATGGATGTGGATATGGTTGAGAAAATTAGGATAAGTACACTGAGGTGGTTTGGACATGTGGAGAGAATGGAGAATGAAAGACTAAGAGGGTGTATGTAGGTGAAGTGGAGGGAGGGAAAGGGAGGGAGAGACCGAGGATAAGGTGGAGGGATGGAGTTGAGAGGTATATGAGGGAGGGGGGATTGAGTTGGGGGAAGGGCAGGCAAATGGTGGGTGACAGAGCGACTTGGAGGCGTTTTGTCTGCGGCCACCCTTTGCGGGATTAGGGCGTAGGGCTATAGATAGATCGTCTCACTTGCATAAAAGGGTATGACATACATGCACACTGACATACCAGCGCATCAAATACACACATAAAGAAGATATATATTTATACAGTTATTCAAATACACACCTGCATATAGGCACACCCTTTCATATACATATGCACACATAAGCTGAACACACAGTCACACACTGTCAACACACATCAGAGCACCAGTACACTTGTTCACAACACACACAAGCAAACAAATGTCCATGAAGTAGTAGGTCTACTGTGTTCACGCATTCACACACATACTCATTCACAGACATACACATATATGCACACATATAATTCTACACAAGGGTAGCACGCATAGTAATACGTATACCGGTACTCACAACACATGCATATGTACTGTGTCTACATAACCACATATATATTCACATACCATACCTACAAAATATACACAATAATTACACCAAGGAAAATATCCTGCACATTATAATTACATAATAATCATACGCACAGAAGAGAGATTCTAAGCTGGCAAGTGTCGGGTATAAGGATATACTTAAAACTAACAAAACCAACTGGAAGGATGCGGAATAAAATATGGGTGAAGAGAGATGGGAGTATTTCTGACTGTTTACGCGCATATTCTCCAGTTTTATTTGAAAAAGAAAGTTTGGACAAAACTGAGTTAATATAAAACTTACCTTGGTTCACCTTTTCTTCCCTCCACTTCCTTCCCTCCCAGATCTAACAGAGTGTCTTTGCAGACTAATACCTTTGAATATGTGATGTTGCTCCTACGGAATTCTTCTGTGTTTGAAGAAACAAATTGAATCGGCTTCTTCCAGGTACTGGAGGAGTCCGATAGGCTCTCGATTCTGAGTTCAGTCATGATTGTGGTGTTGGGCAGTTGGGTCCTATACCAGAGGTAGAGATCGCCGCTATCCGGCACCAAGAATAAGACCCCCCGGTCCTCCTGGGTTGTACTAGGCGAACCACACATACCTGTGTAGCCATAGGGAAACATAACTGAGACAACGTTCTAGGCAAATACTCGGACGCGTTACTCTCTCTCTCTCTCTCTCTCTCTCTCTCTCTCTAATTCCCTGAAGTTTCACATTTTGAAAGGCCACTGTGACTCAATTTTGGTCTGCATATGCTTAACAGTACATAACACTCTTTGAGAATTATCCTCATACACTTGTATATGGAATTCCACTTATATCCCTCCTTCACTATGAAGAGTTTCTTTGTATTATGTCGCCTCAGCGACCATCTTATTCAGCTAAAGGAATACTTCTTGTAGTAAAGGTGTTACAAACCATCGGACTAAAGTCACTAATTAATAATACATCTTAAAATTCACTTCTGTAAAGGTTAGACGATTTAATGCAGCACTTTGGAGGCCGATTATAGAGACAATTTTAATGAGGAGCTCATGTATTTTTATGAGACTTGAACCTTGAAAAATAGATAACGATTCTTAGAAGATATAAAGATGGAGGGGGGGGGGAACGAAGACGTGGGAGAGCAGTAGAACAGTGCGCGGGGAGGATTAGAAAGGGAACACTAAGAGGATATCGGAAGAAATAAATTAAAGGAGAACGGAGAGGAGGGAAAAGTAGTATGGGAGGCCTAGAATGGAAGAGAGAGAGAGAGAGAGAGAAGAGGGAAATTCAGAGGTGATTCATCAGATACTCTGCTCTACAAACTGTTCTCTTATCTCTTCCTACCGCTCTGCACCGACGACTCCCCTCTTCCCAAATCTAATATACTATAGCACTAGCCCTGCGTGTGTGTGTGTGTGTGTGTGTGTGTGTGTGTGTGTGTGTGTGTGTGTGTGTGTGTGTGTGTGTGTGTGTGTGTGTGTGTGTGTGTATCCTTTAAGCCTTGCCAGGGTATTATTTTATAAGATAGTTTCCCTGCCCTGAGCTCATGTTTTTCAACCAATGTAAAAACTCATTACTTATGAGGTCTGCTGCTTGAAAAAGGTTAATATCTCTATGTTCCTCTGTTCTTCAACTTTTGTTACTCTCGTAATTATTCTCTCTCTCCTCTCCACCAATTCTCCTTGCATGTTCTCTCAGTTCCCATGGTCTTTCTCACATCCCATTTTACACTCTCCTCATTCTCTTTTACTTCTCGAATTCTACCTCCCGTTACTTGTTATTCTTCCTTCCCTCGTTCTCTCACTCTCCCTCCTCCTGTTACAACTCCTCCGTCCGTTCTCTCTTCCTTCCTTTCTTTTCATTTTCCTCTGTTATCTGTCTCCCTTTCCCTTTTCTCTCTCCTTCCTCCCGTTATCTCTCACGCCACTTAGTGGTTTCCTTTTCTTTGTTCCTCTGTCTTCAATTGCTCCCTCTACTTTCACTTGATCCTCTCCCTCCATCTGCCTTCTCTCCCTTCCCCTGTTCCCCTCCATCCTGTCTCTCTCTCTCTCTCTCTCTCTCTCTCTCTCTCTCTCTGCCTCACCATGTATCGTGGCAGTAACTCACCTGCACCAGCAGCGGCAGGGCACATCATTATAATCATCACCGCCAGTGCATAAAGTGGTGTCACTGGCTTCACTCTCAACGTCCATCTCCCTAATCGAAGCTCCCACTCTCTCACCCTCATGGTACCCTCAGTGCCCTAACTCACTAACACATCTGGCTCACACTGCCACTGTCCTGTCCATAACACGGATGGCTCTTCACTAAGTAGTAAAATACACTAGCACCTCTCTCAAGTGACGCTTGCGTTATACCAAGTTGTCACGCCACCGGATATCCTGCTGAGTATCCCGCTGACGCACTAACAGTTGCGCTGCTAGCCTCAGAACCACCTATCCTCGGCCCAGTACTCATATAGGCTACAGTATCTGAAATTTTCAGACCAGAATGCAATAAGCTCTCCTCTTTTTCTCTGCAACACTTTTGTCATTCCACACTCACTCCTCTGCCTTATTGACCATACATGTCATGTAAATTTGGGCATTGACAAGAGTAAGCAGTTATCCGTTTTCCTGTTGGAGTAAAACAGGCGAGATCAGCCCTCTGTGTGCGTGTCACAATGTGTTTTGCTAGGCCTTTTTAAATGCAGACCGTTATGACTGAAGTAAACATTTGTCGTCTCTTTTACAGTAATAGAAATAAGGGTATGATGATGGAAACGATGAAGATGGTAACAATAAAGATGATAATAGCAGTGGCTAAGATTATGAGAAGATAATGACGGCAATAATGATGAAGGTAATTTGTATAACATACTCGGAGTCACATGCGGCAGTGTTCTAAGGCTGCCAGAAATGAAAACGTGTGGAAAACATCTATGTTGCAGTAAATCCTTTTGACTCACAATTACTGTGTTTGGATGTAATAATTTACTGATATCAGCCCTATGTTTGGGTTATTTATCAGTCCCTGTGCACTCAACACTGAACCTCTTCTTTTTTTCTTTTTTCTTTTTTTTTCGTCCTTTCATACCGAAGTGGATATGGAAGTACATATGGTAAGCTGAAAAAAAAAGATCACTGCTAAATTACATTCAGCCTCTCTTTGACTGTTGTATCTTTTAAAATCTAACTGAAGGTCGTAGAGAAGTCTTTGTGCTGTAGAAACAGGGTGTTTGCCAACATGAAATGTGGTATTACGAAGTGTTATAGCATGAAGCACGATAATCCAAGGTGTGTGTGTGTGTGTGTGTGTGTGTGTGTGTGTGTGTGTGTGTGTGTGTGTGTGTGTGTGTGTGTGTGTGTGTGTATGCGTGAGCTGTGGCAGTATAGGCTGTGGTAGCATGTGGTGTCTGGGTTTGACAGAGTAAACACACACACACACACACACACACACACACACACACACACACACACACACACACACACACACACACACACACACACACACACACACAGGTATCTCCTTCCAAGCTTTGCTTTTACTGTTAGTTTCACATAATTATTTGTATACATTCTTTGTTGCCACGTATTATATGTTTTCCCCTCCCCACTGCAGTTGTGGGAGGGGCATGTATGGTGTTAATGGATGAGAGTGAAGTGGCACTGCCTATCAGCAATAAAGCAGCATTATCATCCATAGTGATACTTGTGTAATATTAATGGCAAAATCTCTTGGTTATAGTTACACAGCATTGGAGGTAGAAATTGCCATATCTACAACATTAGTACATCCTTTCCTCTACTGGAACTCCACTTTCTTTAATCGAAGTATAAGGTACTATGTTCTTTGCTTCTATTTGGAATGACTTCTCTTTTCGGTCTAAAGTTATATTGTCCATTTTTATTATTATTTTCAAAGTAAACGTTGTTATACGGAAATAACACTATGAAATCGGTAATGAAGGTATTCTCTGGTTGTTATGATTTTGTTGTGAGAATGCAAACTAGATTTATATCCAAAGGAGAAATTTAGCTGAATCTGGAAAATCTGTTTATTCCTAGGTGCCTGATTCTGGAATCTTCTAGTAGTTATTGGAGCTTCATATTAACTCCGATTTTTTAATCCTTCAGTCGAACACAACTTCCGTCATGTACTTTGCCACCTTCATCACATTTCTTGTTTCAGTTTTTCCACTCTCCTTTGCCACATCTCACCCTCCCACCAATCCAAGCCACCTTACCTCAGGTAACCTCCAGACTCGTGTTTGTTCCTTCGCTTCTCATTCTCCATTCAATTTCGATTATGTTAGCCTCTCATTCTCCTTATTTATGTCCAAAAACGACTCTAACTTCAGGGTCTGATAATGATTCTAACCATTCTGCGAAATAAATGAAGAGACTGAAATTGTGCACCTGCCTGTATTAATGTAAAATATTATCTCTTTGCTCCGTGTTCGCCTTCTCTCAGCATATGCACTTTTTCATTACAGATTCATTTCTTTCTTCCAGATGTGTTTATGGTAGAGAGTTCAACTGAAAGCAGTCAGGAGGGAGTGTCAAGGGGGCTGTATAGCTACTGGAAACTCTTAGCATGTAAACTTAATCTCGTTCCACTCTTATGATCCCTGGCTGTTATGATCATAGTCACTCGCTGTTTGCTACCTTGACTGTATTCCTGTTATAAGTTAACTGCTTCCTGAATATATATATATATATATATATATATATATATATATATATATATATATATATATATATATATATATATATATATGTGTGTATGTATGTATACTCCATGACAGTATTGTCATACTAACACTAACGTATGGAAGTGAAGCTTGGAACTTGTTGGAAGGACACAAGTCAAGAATGAGAGCAGTGGAAATGAGGTATTTGAGAGGGGCATGTGGAGTTAAGTTGAGAGATAGACGGACAAATGAGTGTGGATGTGGATGTGATAGATAGCATTAAGAGAAATGCATTGAGTTGGTCTGACCATGTGAAGGCGATGGAGAGCGAGAGACTACCGAATAGAGTCTATGCGAGTGAGGTGGAGGGGAGGGAGAGGGAGGGGGCGGTGGAGGATGAGATTGAGAGATGGAGTGGAGAGGTATTTGAGAAAAGGGGATGTGAGCTGGGATCAGGGCAATGAAATGGCATTGGACAAGGTGACATGGAGGTGATTTGTTTCTGGCCACTCCTTACGGGATAGAGGCGTCTGGCAAAAGAGGAATAGATAGATACACAGTATATATATATATATATATATATATATATATATTACACACATGTGTAATCGAACCCCAGACCTTTAGATAGAAGTCTGGCACTGATACCACTACACCACGACGTGATAAAAGCTGAGACACTGAATTTTTTGACGAACCAGGTAAAACCATTGTGGGAGGATATATTTCAGTCACAACACATTAGGATTACTCGTATTTCTCAGCCCCACGCAACTCGGCAAGTGACAGAGCAGTTTTAATCTATCCCAGACGCAACACGAGCGTCTTTATATGTTGGAGAGACACGCATTACACGTGTGTGCATAAATGTTTTTTACGCTTCTGACCGGGAATCGAACCCTAGAGCCTTAGATGGGAATCAGGCACTGATGCCTCTACACCATGACTTGATAAAAGCTGAGGTACATGAATTATTCGATGAATCAGGTATATCTATTATGGGAGGATATACTTCAATCACAATACATTAGGATTATTCCTCAGCCCCACACAACTCGGTAACTGACAGAGCAGTTTTAATCTATCTGACACAACACGAGCATCTTTGTATGTTGGAGAGGCACACATTACAATTGTGTGTACAAATGTTTTTTACCCTCCTGACCAGGAATCGAACCCCAGCCCTCTCGATAGAAGTCAGGCACTGGTGCCACTACACCATGACGTGATAAAAGCTGAAGCACTTGAATTTTTTTACTAACTAGGTAAATCTATTACGGAAGGATATATTTCAGTCACAACACATCAGGATTATATATATATATATATATATATATATATATATATATATATATAGATATATATATATATAAGAGGTGCCACCCAAAATTGCCAGTAATTTGAATATTGTAGGAAAATAAGTTACCCTACCTCCTAGTTCTCACTGTTGCCTTTGAAGTAATCCCCTTGGTCATTTATACAGTGGTCCCAGCGTTTTTTCCACGAGTCCACGCATCCCTGGAAGGCTTCAGGCGTCATGGTCTTGAGCACCACTTGAGATTCTGTCTGGAGCTCCTTAATCGAGTCAGATCGACGCCTTTTCAGTCGTAATTTCAGCTTGGGAAACAGGAAAAAGTCTCAGGGGGCAAGGTCAGGTGAACAGGGTGGGTGGGGAATGACCACCGAGTTAGTGGACACCAGGAACTGCCGGACAACAATTGATGTGTGGGTGGGGGGGTTTTCATGAAGCAGGACCCAGTCCTTGTTCTTCCACTGTTCTGGACGTTTAAGGTGGATGTTCTCCCTCAGACGCTGCAAAACTTCACAGTAAAACTTCCCGCTGAGAGATTGACCGGGTGAGACGAATTCCTTGTGAACAATCCCTTGGATAGCAAAGAAAACGATCAACATCGACTTGACATTGCTGCACCATTGGTCTCCCATTGCAAAACCTCCAAACCACCTACACACCACGTTACAATAGTAAGCGTAACTCAACGACACGTCCGCTCACAGACGTGGCCGGGGTCATAATGACTCACAAGGGGTGCTGCTGACTCCTCCTAGCGGCAAAAAGCAAAACTGCGAACGGTTGGCTCCCTCTCTTCAAATTACTGGAACTTTTGGGTAGCACCTCGTGTATACCTATATATATATATATATATATATATATATATATATATATATATATATATATATATATATATGTATATATGTATATATATATATATATATATATATATATATATATATATATATATATATATATATATATATATATATATATATTAGGGGGATCGTTTTTACACTTTTTTTGATATGCAAAATCCATAAGTGCTCAAAAGTTGTGTGCTCACAAGAAAAAAAATCACAGTGATATATAATTATTCTGCAACAATATCTTCTGCCTCCCCAATGAGCTCAAAAATGAAAAAGTTAAACAAAAAACATGATATTTGGAGGATTTTTTTAGCACTACAAACAAGGTATAAATCATGTACCAATAGTTATATATGTCTTCTAATTTGCATCCTAAACACACACAAAAATTAAGCTTCATATTAGATAATATGGTCTGCTTCCCCAACTTAGATTTTTTTTTTAATTCAATTTTCATAAAATTTTACCATTTTTTTTAACATATTCCTAAAAATCACAAAAGTTACAAAGATGTTTCTAGTAGCTGAAAATGTTATGCATGGCAGCATAAATGACTGTGTGTAAAGCCTCTGTCCTCTTGTATAACATCTTCTACCTCCCTCAATTAGCAGAAGGTCATGTAGTTCATACCCTCTACACTCCTATGCACCCCTTTTTTTCTCATATCACATGTGTCCTCTTTTTCTTTTACTTTCAGTCAGTCTTCACTTATCTCTTATTGAAGTTGCACTTCACAAGTTTGCCTCCTACAGGCATCTCTGATTGGAAGGATGCTTAGTAAGGATGACGTCCCATGAAGCAAGGCTTTCGACTCTCTGTCCAATTTTGGGGACACCAGACAGTTTAAATATGAAGTCTTCTAACTATAATGATGTAATGAGATTCTATCTATATGTATGACAGAATTTGAAGACATCGAAAAAGGAGCCAACATTTTCTGAGACTAGCGTCTCCACTATCTCAAAGGTAAAGGCTGTGTGTCAGAGAGCTTGTATTCTAATAGTTTCTGATGAGCGTGTTTTGCAGATGCTGAAGAGCTGTCACAACAAATACAAAATACTACAGAAACCAGCAAAAGGAAGAAAGAACTTTCGAACCAATCAAGAGAAAGTTCAAGCTTTTCGAACAGATTCTCAGGACAGACTATTTCATGTTCCAGCTTGCAAATGTAAGGACTCCAAGAACTGCAAGTGTGGGAAGGAGAGAAGAGTGCCACAAATGGAGCGAGAATTTTTAATGGACCAGAGAACAAAAAGAACAATGGTTTTTGGATCTTTGGATGCTAACACAACTAAGAGAACTGTAAAGCAGCTGAGTAGAAAACAAACAACACTTTTACCCAGTACAAGCAATGACTTTTATTATACGAACTGTACTGCAGTACAAGTTCATCAAATGAAGACAGTGAAGATGATTCTTTTCAACAACTTCCAGCTACAGCAAAACGAGAAGTGCAAGGAAAGAGCATGAAAAGAAGCCTGCGACCTCTTGCTACTGCGTGTGCTCGTGGTGTATTATCTGACAGAGTTGATGCTTCTGTGGCAAGTGCTGTTGTAGATGACCTTGGTATGATAGACCAGACAGGAGGAGTTACTGACAGAATTTAAAAAAAAAAAAAAAAAAAGAGCAAGTGCAACAACAAGAACTGAAATTCAAATTCAAGAAAAGGCAGTTCATCCACTCATTACCATCTACTTTGATGACCACGAAGATAAAACACTAATAACTGAAGGAACAGGAAGAACTCTGCATAAAAGGACAATGAACGAAGGACACATCACTACGGTATTTTGCAAGAGTCTTCTTCAAAGCACTTAGGACATGTCTGCCCTTCCTCAGGAACTGCCGAAAATATCTGTACTGAAATGTTAGACTTCCTACACTCGAATAAAGTTGACACATCAAAGATAAAGGCAATAGGTTGTGATGGAACAGTGGTAAATACAGGACAAAAGGGTGGTGTGGTAGTTAGTATGGAGAGTGAACTGAAAAAAAAAAAAAAATCAATGGGTCATTTGCCTACTCCTGGAGGATTCGCAGGACTAACTGGAAAGCTGGTTTTATGCTGTGAAAAACTTCCTGTAATGAATTTCAAGATTGTTGAAGCAGAAGACATTTACAATGATTCTGCAGATCTGAGCAATGATCTGAGTTATTTGTTGGATATTTACAATGCTGTGTCTAGAGGTCACTGTGGCGAGTCACTGGCTCAAAGAAGTCCAGGCAAATAGCTCATTTTTTATGGTTAACAACGGCAAATACCGTTCTACGACCGTACATTGCAAGAGAAGAACCATCAAAGACCCCTGAAAAGATCATACATTTCAATATGAAAGTTTATGCACCATTGAGGTTCAAGATCAAGAACAATAAATTCTTCTCTGAAGTTTGGACCGAGACACCTTCATGAAACCATCTCTTGTGCAAAATCTCTCCCTCCTGATGTGTTTAAGATTGTAAGACCAGTGATTCAGTGGAACACTTATTATACTCACCCTGAGAATCTTTTGATAAATATGTTCTTTGATGATGATAAACACATTAGGAAGTTGGGTTGGCAAAGGATTTTAAATGCAAGGAAATGATCACAAGACAAGAGCAGAGCATTCAAAATTCCACCATTGAATTTTGAATGTGAAACTTACCATCCATCCATCCATCCATCATCCAATCCTACATTGCCCCAGGAGGAGCGTAGGAGCCCGGGGCTAGGCAGTTGGTCTCGACTTTTAAGATGAGTGACCAGCCTCACTCATCCCTGAGTGGCATTACATAAGCAATCAACCCCAACCACCCCTTGGATATAAACCTTCACCAGCTCAATCCGACTGGAGCACAATAATTACCCACTAAACCACCAGGTGACAAAATTTGGTTATATGGTTACCATCCAGCGTAGTAAATGGTTTCCTGGTGTACAGGAAACCATTTGGCTTGTCACTCAGTGTACTGTAGAGTAACCCACAGGCAGCAGGAAGTGGAACAAATGAAGGAAAGACAGAAGAGGGAGTGTAAAGTCACCTGTAGGCAGAAGGACAAGAAAAGAATGAAGGATAGAAAGACTGAAGACGATGGAAGGAAAGAAGGATGGAGGAGAGGAAAGGGCAGACACCCGAGAGCAGCAATACATCGAGTGAGTGGATGGTGAGCCACCAGATGATAAACTGGCATGATGGCAGCGTCCAAGTGACAGAACCACCTCCCACTACAGATTTGCCAACGGATGATATCAACAGCATGGTAAGAAGTGGTGTATTTCCTGTTGATGTTGTTCCAGAGGCTGACATTCCATGTCATACCCAGGCTGTGCAACATCACATGAAGCTGGTGACAGAAGCCTCACCATTATTGGTCTGGGCACTGAAAAGAGATGGTTTCATCAGAACTACTCTTCAGTCTCGCAAACAAATCTTGACACAAAGTCACAATTGAAGTCCCTTTATGATAAGTAGATAAATTCCAGTAAGGTTGGGTGGATGGGCTGGGTTAGGGTGGAACCCAAAATAAAGCCATCTCCATGTGGTGAGTTCTGGGATATTTTGCTAATATTTTGTTAGCAATTAAGTGAAGAGTTGTATACACTTGACGTACGGTACAACGTATTCCTTAAATATCTCATCATGGTTATCTACAACTTTTAACTTTACAATAAGCAGGAAAGATGAATAAAAATAGAGCATCTGGGGAGGCAGGCGGCTAAGCTACACCACTTAGATTTTTAACAGTAACTCATGATCTCTAACATTATATTGTTAACTACAGTATTTGAAACCTTTTTGACACTTGAGATAATACGGAATATTTCGAAAAATGCTTAAAACTTATGAAAACTTAATTATAAATTCCTGAGTCGGGGAGGCACAAGATTTTATTTCATTGCAAGCATATTTTTCCTAAGGATGACAATGAAAAGATATTTATAACTAATGCTATATGATTTATGCATGGCTTGTAATTTTTTTTAAAATCAGAAAATGCTGCAGTTTTGCTAGATTTTTAAATTTTTTGAGCTCGTTGGGGAGGCAGCAGATATTGTTGCAGAAACGTTGCATTTCATGTAATTTTTTTCTCATGAGTATACCAATTTTGAGCAGTATTGGATTTTGAATGTAAAAAGAAAGTTTAGGCTCTAACCAATCCACCCAGATCTATCTATCTATCTATATCTATCTATCTATCTGTCTGTCTATCTATATACTACACCCAACAATTACAGGTAATCCAAAGTAACAAGAGTGATAAAACAAGAGAGAAAAAACAAAGAGTCTGACTTACAATTTCCCATAGAAAACGGGCACTCAGACAAGCTCTCTCTCATTTCACCAAGACTCTCTTAGCCAAGGTCACGTCTCGCACCCACTCAGCCACAACTCAACCAGGACTCATTCACTTGCCCGGCTAGCATTAGCAATGGCATATACATACCAGCAAGAATATTCATGAAAGTGATGCTAATGAGTAAACTGAAGAATTGTAATGTTTTTCTATTAGAAGAGACCTGTAAAGTGCAAGGCTTATCAATTGAGAATGCTTTATGTTGGATAAATAACAAAGAAGATACCAGTGTACGTGTTCCTAATTAACGTGATGAATGGTGATGTAGAGATCAATAAAAGAACTTGTATATGTAATTTAGAGACTTTTCCAGCTCCAGTTCATGAAGTGACAATGGCTGGATCATCAAGCAAAGTAAAATTGTCAGACAGTGCTTAAAGAGCATTTGATTCACTCAGAAAATTTTAATGTAGAAAATGGTCCACTGGATTTACTATAGAAACATCAACAGACAGTCGTATTACCTGGTGGAAAATTAGGCCGTACCAGTTTAATACAAAACCAGCTAATGCTGGTAACGGTAAGATCACCATTAACTTACTTCGATTTCACAATCTCCATCAAATAATCAGTAAGGTATAATTTAGAATGGTCTGAGGCCTTTGTCTAAGGAAAGGAATCTGATGTTATATTATCCAGCATCAGTGGTAGTTCATGTACCATTCATAACAAATTATTTTTTTACAGTTTATCAAATATACCCTCTTCCTTGTGAAAAAGATGACTCATTAGTCATTTTCAGCACCAAAATAGAAGTCACCATGGTCTCCAAGAAACAGGACACTGTCGCCTTCGCTAGTGAAACAACAATGGAACATAAATGTCACACATCATTGCATGTATTTCACCTTTGTCCTGAGATATCTTCACGTTTCAGCCAGCTGAGACAGTTCCTTGTGAAATGGCTATCATAACAAATCGCAACACCCATCATCATTGCAAATTCATATTTGCTCCAGATAAACTCATACATCATCAACTCATTGGACATTCAGTTTTTCTGTTTCACTCAAAATACATGAGTTTTTTTGACTTGGCAAGATACACCCCTAGCCCATACATCAAAATCTGATTTATACATATCACCGAATTACTATGCAGTCCTAACACTTCCACTGTCCACCTTACCTACTAAAAACCACTATGGTATTCTCAACCATACAGTACTCACAAGTAATTCAAACCGTTACCGAAAATTAATTTAAATATGAGTGCACACATTAAGTTGACCTCACCCACTTCTGAAACCATGCAACTGATAAAGAATGCTGCCTTGGGAGAATATAATAGGATTATGTTCAAGCCATTTATGATGTTTATAGCCCAGCACCAATTATTCTTATAATTTTCTCCATCATATTTGCTATATTACTATTGTCTATGCACAAAATGCAAGCAAGAATTGCGAACTTGAAATCATTTTTCCTAGGCCATGCCTTACAAATGAGACCAGCTGAGGTAATATTGTAAATATTGTATAAATATTTTATGTAAAATAATTTATGGGAGTTACATATAGTATTACGTTACTTATAAACTCTACAACTTAATTCAGCCAAAATACAAAATCAATTTTTCTATCGTAACTATTTCTGATATATATATATATATATATATATATATATATATATATATATATATGTATATATATATGTATATATATATATGTATATATATATGTATATATATATATGTATATATATATGTATATGTATATATATATGTATGTATATATATATATATATTGTTACATAGCCTATGATTTCATCATCCTTTGTGTAATTTTAACGCACAGTTGCTGCATGTTTGATCAGGAGCGTGTTCTGCCTCAGTCCCCCCCTTCTACCGTTATAGTAGAGTAAGTCGTTCTCTCTATTATTCAGAGCGGGATTTTCAGCTTTTTGTCCCCATGGCTTCATTTGCGCGTCCTTCTTACAAGTTGTATCAAGCTCTCCTGGCCCCTATATAATGAGCTCAGTCTCTGCACCATTGCCACTTAGATCTGCTCCTCATTTTGTTCACATCTCTGTCCTCCCCTGTACAGATATTATTATTGTGAGTGCTCAAGAAATCTCCAAACATCTAGCAGCTGTGTGTAATTTGAGTATAAGTGTATTTGCATTTTTTCTTGTACTGTGTAGCATAAGGTTAATTCTTGGGCCTAGTGAGGTTTTTGATTGATGTTGGGTTTTATGTCAGTCATTTTTGATAATAGTTTGTATCTGTAATAATTTATCTGGCATTCACTGAGTATTATCTGGTATCTCATTTTATCAGGGCTGACTTAGATAAATTTACTCTTGCTAATTTCGTGTCAATAGAGGCTATTGCAGTTAACTATATATTTAACCTGTTTATTTGCCATTACATTATCCTTATGAGTCCTGAATGTTTTGTTGTTAGTTTGAGCATTAAACTTTAACTTGTAATTTTACCTAACTCTTTTGTTTTGAACCTGGAACTTTACGGGACAGTAGTGACTCTTAGTATTCTCACTTAAAGTGTACGTTATCTTTCTCTGTTCCGTAACATAAATTTGGCGACCTCATATCAGGATATTCAGGATATTATCATAAGCTTATTGCTTGATATTTTGTGACTGTTACTTATTAATTATGTCTACTATTACTACACTTGATGAAGCCAAAGATTTTTTGTCAAATGTGCAAACAGTGTGTGATATAGAAAACAGAACAAAGAATGAACTTAAGCTTGTTGCTCAACAATTGGGAATTGCTGTTCGCTTTCATCATTCTAAAGATCAAATTGTTGACATGATTAATGAAAGCTTGTTTAATGTAACTCCTCCAAATGAGCAAACGCAGATTGAATTAGCTAAGTTACAGCTAGCCCTGCAGGAGGCTAAGGCTAAGGAGGCGGAGGCCCGTTCTAAAGAGGCTGAGGCACAAGTTGAAATTGCTAGGATTCAGGCAGACCATGAGTATCGCATGAAACAAGGTGGAACTGGATCATCTAGCTCTGATGATTTTGATGTGGCTAAAAATGTTAAACTTGTCCCTCCTTTTAATGAATCTGATTTAACAAAGTATTTTCAGTTGTTTGAGAGGGTAGCTACAGGTTTTAGTTGGCCCAAGGAGTATTGGCCAGTACTCCTTCAAACTGTTCTCACCGGTAAAGCTCAAGTAACTTATGCATCTTTGCCTCAGGATCAATCTGATAATTATGATGTAGTTAAGAGCTTGATTCTTAAGGCCTCTGAGCTTGTTCCTGAAGCCTATACAGTAAAATTTAGGACAACTTACAAGCAAGATAAGCAATCCCATGTTGAGTATGAAAAAATCAAAGAAGATCTGTTAGAGCAGTGGTTAAATTCTAAGAATGAGGATTCTGATTTTGACAAATTTAAGCAGATGATTTTGCTGGAGGACTTCAAAAGGTGTATTAGTAAAGATGTGAGCCTATATATTGATGAGAAAAGAATAGATAATTTGTCTGATGCTGCAGTTTTAGCTGATGAGTATGTTCTCACTCACAAGAGATATTCTAGAGAAAAAGGGAAAGCTGAGAGTAAGTACGTTGCCTCTACTCAGAGTACAGGTAACAGGAAAGAGAATAAAGATGATGTTTCTCCGGAAGTAAATACCAGCTTCACCTCTAGATTTCAGAAAAGTAAATGTACTTATTGTAGTAAGCTTGGTCATACTACGGAGAGATGTTTCAGGAGACAGCGTGATGTGAACAAAAAGGAGTCTTTAAATATTCAGTCAATTGGTCTAGTGTCCACTCTTGAGAGTTCCCAGAATTCTTTAACTGAGTTAACTGAACCTGCTTTGAGGGGTAACTTAAATTCTCATGATGGAGCTCCTCTTTTGAGCAGTAACGTGGGTGACACTCTCAAGAGTTCATGTGCTAATTTCCTGTCTGATGGTTTTGTCAGTCCTCTGGACAGTAATGACAGGAAATCAGTTAAAATATATCGTGATACAGGTGCTTGCCAATCCCTTATGCTGACCAGTGTTCTAGGTCTAATGTTAATTCCTCTGATGAAACTGTAATCTTACAAGGTGTAGGGAATAATTACTTCTCTGTCCCTCTGTGCAGAGTGAATTTAGAGTCTGGTTTTGTTAATGGTTCCGTTATGGTTGGGTTGATTGAGACACTCCCAATGTCAGGTGTAGCTTTCTTACTTGGAAATGATATTGATGGAAGTCAAGTGTGTCCAGCTCCTCAGTTGTCTAGTGAGCCAGTGGCTGTGTCCCAGGATCGTGATGTCCCTGAGGTGTTCCCTGCATGTGCTGTCACTAGGGCTAAGTCTAAAGTTACTGGTGATTTAGAGGATAATGATGATGATGATGTTATCCTAGCTGACACTTTTCTTTCTAATTTGGACCACTCACCAGATGAGGCAGTACCCCGTAGAGTTGATAATTTGTCTCGTCAAGAGTTGGTTGAGTTGCAGGTTGCTGACCCTGAGTTGAAAGGTCTAGCTAACTCTGCTTACAGTGAAGAAGAGTCAGCCGGTGCTTCTACTTGTTATTATGTAAAGTCAGGAGTACTTATGAGGAAGTGGAGACCCCCAACAGCATCAGCCGACTGTGAATGGGAGGTTGTACATCAAGTTGTCATCCCTCGTGTTTGTAGGCAGGATATCATTAGAGTGGCTCATGATTCCAGTTTGGCAGGACACCTTGGAGTGAGGAAGACTGTGGCACGCATTTTGAAACACTTGTACTGGCCAGGTATCTTCAGGGATGTTTCCTGGTATTGTAAGTCTTGTCACACCTGTCAAATTGTGGGGAAGTGTAATCAGACCGAAAAGGTTGCACCTCTAGTTCCCATTCCTCCTTTTGGGGCGCCTTTCACCCGTGTGTTGGTGGATATTGTGGGCCCTCTTCCTAAGACTTCTTCAGGATTTTCTTATGTGTTGACCCTGATTGATATGGCTACTCGTTATCCTGAAGCCATTCCACTTAGAAATATCTCAGCAAAGAACGTGGTTAAGGAAATGCTAGGGTTCTTCACAAAGTTTGGTCTGCCCAAGGAGGTACAGTCAGACCGGGGAAGTAATTTCATGTCGAATGTTTTCAAGCAGTCTCTGAAAGAGTTGGGCATCACCCAGATCACGTCTTCAGCTTATCATCCCCAGACCCAAGGAGCGTTGGAGAGATATCATCAAACACACAAATCGATGCTCAAGAAATACTGTTTGGAACATCAGAAAGACTGGGATAAAGGTCTTCCATTCGTTGTGTTTGCTGCAAGAGAATCTCCAAATGAATCACTGGGCTTCTCACCTTTTGAACTACTGTTTGGCCATGAAGTAAGAGGACCCCTTAAGTTACTCAAGGAATGCTGGCTGTCGGAGGAAGATGACGTCAACCTGCTGGAGTATGTGATGAAGTTCAAAGAACGGCTGTCCACTGCTTTACAGCTGGCGAGAGAGAATTTAGGAGCTGCTCAGGAGAAGTTGAAGACTTGGTATGATAAGAAGTCCAGGTTACGCCACTTTCAGCCAGGAGATCAGGTTTTGATTCTGCTACCAGTTCATGGGCAACCTCTTCAAGCCAAGTTTATTGGCCCTTATTTCGTGGAGAAGAAACTCAGTGATGTCAACTATGTCATCGCCACACCAGATCGTAGAAAGAGCAAGCAATTATGTCACATCAACATGCTAAAGTTATATCACAGGCGGGACGAAAATAATCCAGTCTGCACTGTAGCTGTTCCACCCGAGTCTGCAAGTGAAGCTCTCCCATGCAGTATGAGCCTGAGTGATAGTTTGGGGAAGAATCCTGATATCATGAATGATCTCCAGACTAAGCTTTCTCATCTACCTCCCGAGGAAAGGCAGGAGTTTTCGGCATTACTGCAGGAGTACCCGCAAGTGTTCCGTGCCACTCCAGGAAGAACTACTGTGTTGATGCATGATGCCGAGGTTGGAGATGCAAAGCCAATTAAACTGCCTCCTTACCGTGTGAACCCAGTGAAAGTTCCTCTCATCCAGAAGGAGCTTGGCTACCTGTTGGACCACAAGATGATTGAGCCCTGTCGGAGCGAGTGGAGTTCTCCTGTCACTCTAGTCCCTAAGCCAGGTGGGTCACAGCGGCTTTGCATCGACTACAGACGTGTTAATCAGATAACCAAAACAGACACTTACCCTCTCCCTCGCGTGGAAGATTGCATAGTCAAGATCGGAAAGGCTAGGTACATAAGTAAGTTTGATTTGTTAAAGGGATACTGGCAAGTACCTATGACTGAACGTGCTAGGGAGATCTTATGTTTTGTAACACTAGGAAAGGCTTTTGCATGTTCTGTAATGCCATATACAGATTGTTTTAGAGTAATAAGAAATTTCCTTTGTAAATTTCTTTTTTCTTTGTGAGGAGGTGTTACATAGCCTATGATTTCATCATCCTTTGTGTAATTTTAACGCACAGTTGCTGCATGTTTGATCACGAGCGTGTTCTGCCTCAGTCCCCCCCTTCTACCGTTATAGTAGAGTAAGTCGTTCTCTCTGTTATTCAGAGCGGGATTTTCAGCTTTTTGTCCCCATGGCTTCATTTGCGCATCCTTCTTGCAAGTTGTATCAAGCTCTCCTGGCCCCTATATAATGAGCTCAGTCTCTGCACCATTGCCACTTAGATCTGCTCCTCATTTTGTTCACATCTCTGTCCTCCCCTGTACAGATATTATTATTGTGAGTGCTCAAGAAATCTCCAAACATCTAGCAGCTGTGTGTAATTTGAGTATAAGTGTTATTGCATTTTTTCTTGTACTGTGTAGCATAAGGTTAATTCTTGGGCCTAGTGAGGTTTTTGATTGATGTTGGGTTTTATGTCAGTCATTTTTGATAATAGTTTGTATCTGTAATAATTTATCTGGCATTCACTGAGTATTATCTGGTATCTCATTTTATCAGGGCTGACTTAGATAAATTTACTCTTGCTAATTTCGTGTCAATAGAGGCTATTGCAGTTAACCATAAATTTAACCTGTTTATTTGCCATTACATTATCCTTATGAGTCCTGAATGTTTTGTTGTTAGTTTGAGCATTAAACTTTAACTTGTAATTTTACCTAACTCTTTTGTTTTGAAACTGGAACTTTACGGGACAGTAGTGACTCTTAGTATTCTCACTTAAAGTGTACGTTATCTTTCTCTGTTCCGTAACAATATATATATAGCCTATGATTTCATCATCCTTTGTATAATTCTAACGTACAGTATGCTGCATGTTTGATCACGATTCGCCTCGTGTCTTCCATAGTGCGTGTTCTACCTCACTCCCCCCCCCCTCTACTCCCTTATAGTAGAGTAAGTCGTTCTTTCTGTTGTTCAGAGCAGGAGTGTCAACTCTTTGTCCCCTATGGCTTCATTTGTGCGTCCTTCTTACAAGTTGTATCAAGCTCTGCCGGCCCCTATATAATGAGCTCAGTCTCTGCATCAATTGCCACTTAGATCTACTCGTCATTTTGTTCACATCTCTGTCCTCCCCTGTACAGTTGTTATTTTTGTGAGTGCTCAGGAAGTCTCCAACCATCTAGCTGCTGTGTAATTTGAGTATAAGTGTTATTACATTTTTTTCTTGTACTGTATAGCATAAGGTGTTAATTCGTAGGCCTGGTAAGGTTTTTGTGATTCATGTAAAGTTCATATTGTCAGCCATTATTAATGATATTTTGTATCTGTAATAATATATCTTGCATTAGCTGAGCATTATCCGGTTTTCTCATTTTATCAGGGCTGACATAGATAAATTTACTCTTGCTAATTTCGTGTTAATAGCGGCTATTGCAGTTAACCATATATTTAACCTGTTTTTGCCATTACATTATCCTTATGAGTCCTGAATGTTTAGTTGTTAGTTTGAGCATTAAACTTTAACTTGTAATTTTACCTAACTCTTTTGTTTTGAACCTGGAACTTTGCGGGACAGTTTTCTCCGTTCCGTAACAATATATATATATATATATATATATATATATATATATATATATATATATATATATATATATATATGTATATATACATATATATATATATATATATATATATATATATATATATATATATATATATATATATATATATATATATTAATAATAATCCAAAACAAAATTGCCCCATGAGGAGCATAGCAGCCCGGGCCTAGCCAAGTTGGTCCTGACATTTAAGATGAGAGAGACCAGCCTCACTCATCTCTAAGTGGCATTACATGAGCAATCAACCCCAACCACTCCTTGGATATAAACCTTCACCGGCTCAATCCGATTGGAGCGCAATAATTACCCACTAAACCACCAGGCGCCAAAATTTGGTTATATGATTACCACCCAGCGTAGTAAATGGTTTCCTGGTGTACAGAAACCATTTGGCTTGTCACTCAGTGTACTGTAGAGTCACCCACAGGTAGCAGGAAGAGGAACAAATGAAGGAAAGAAAGACAGAAGAGGGAGTGTAAAGTCACCCGTAGGCAGAAGGACAAGGAAAGAATGAAGGAAAGAAAGACAGAAGAGGATGGAAGGAATGAAGGATGGAGGAGAGGAAAGGGCAGACACCCGGCAGCAGTACTACATCGAGTGAGTGGATGGTGACCGTCCCCACCTACCACAATATATAGATAGATAAATAGATAGCATGTCCATCACATATACTATTGACTATTGTAGACTTCCCATTGTGTTGATATTATATTAATATTGCTATTATATAAATATTTACACACACACACACACACACACACACACACACACACACATATATATATATATATATATATATATATATATATATATATATATATATATATATATATATATATATATATATATATATATATATGTATATATATATAAATGAGGAGTAGATCTAAGTGGCAATTAATGCAGAGACAGCTCATTATATAGGGGCCGGCAGAGCTTGATACAACTTGTAAGAAGGACGCGCAAATGAAGCCATAGGGGACAAAGAGTTGACACACACACACACACACACACACACACACACACATATATATATATATATATATATATATATATATATATATATATATATATATATATATATATATATATATATATGTGTGTGTGTGTGTGTGTGTGTGTGTGTGTATGTGTGTGTGGAATGTTGCCTTCCTTGCATTATTTTACAGATATTTTTTTGGCAAATGCTCAGACGAAGTTGCGTCCATGGTGCCAGCTCTCCATGCCTTCCCTCGTGCTACACGGGCATCTGGTAGCACTCATGACTGGAATGTCACTCAGCCATATTGCAGAACTTCTGCCTATCAGAATTCTTTCATTCCCCGAACTGCATCTCTCTGGAACTCGCTTCCCCAGAGTTGTTTCCCTCCAAATTTCAACTCACAACTGTTCAAGTCTAACTGTTGCAGATATTTTATGAACAGAGGACACCAATAATCTGGTGTATGGATTATTATTATTTTTTTAAATCATTAGTTTTTCCCCTCTCCGTTCTGTTATTTATAAAAGAAAAAAAAAAAGGTCGTATGTACGACAGTTTGGCGTGACTGAGCGGTATATATGCATTAATATGACATAACATAATACGTATCAGGATGTATGGTTGTAGGCATTATTATATATCATCGCACAATATGTACCACTTGCACAACTTGCAATGTCTCAGGTTCAGGTGGACATGTACACCTCCTCTGACCAGAATGGAAAACACATAACATTTTCCAGACTCCCTTTATGCAGCAAACACGTGGAGTAACTGCCAAAAGCTGGTCAACGCATGTGGCAGAAAAGTACCAGACATCACGCACCGAGCAGTATATATTCCCAGAAATCGGAGGGGATATTCAGAGAGCCAGAGGATACCAGAGAAGACAAATGGAAGCATAGGAGATCGTGTAGGAGGTTCTCTGGCACGCCTAGCCGCTGACAATACATGGGTCACATCAACCACTATATGGATGATATAACTGTCACACAAAAAATACCGTAACCCAAGAGTGTCTATATCTCACCTCCACTTATGATACAAAATAGACATAGGGACAAGGAAGACAGAGCAGGACCTACCTCAAGATAAAACCCCACAACGAGCTAACCAATGCCTCACGACTTTATATAGGTAGCAACGATTCTCCCCATTATCCACATCATCGACACTGGTTTTCACCTATCTGGCTAGCTGCCTACATACCTCCCTATCAGTCCTATTAACACAGTTGTGCCTAGGCTTCGGTCGTCTGGTTTATGTTTTCGAACTAGGTTGAGGGATTCAGTTCGCTCCAGCCTTTCTACAGTAAAACATCGATGATCATAATACAGTAACTCTGTTCTCATGTGTTGAATACTACAGTAAATATGGTTTTACATCACTGTTAAATAATGTCAGTACAAGGTCTAATTATCAATTTGATTAGCTAATTTACAGTTAACAAAGATGGAGAACTGACCTGAACACTTGTTTAGCTAACTGAATTGTAAAGAGGCGGGCATGGTAATAAAATGAAAAGCATGAGAAACGTTTCATATAGACTAGATAAAAATAAAAACAGCAGTCAGAAAGACTTAATATGTAGATTAGTTTCGTTTAGTTACAAAAAATATGATAGCATCCACAGGCCGATCATCTGAAGCAGATGACAGCTCAAGTCAGTGCTACCAACCGTCCATTCAACAGAAAGCAAGCCACACCAAAACTGAAGTATTTTAGCAGATAATCTCACCAATTTCATGACACGACTTTTGTCTTTGGCTGTACAGAAACATAGGTGTGATTATGTACTGTGACTAGCTCTACTCGTGTCTTGCACAATCAAACCAAACTCCATATGTGTACAGAAACATAAACACTGGTATAAATAGGATCCTGGTATAGTGATTATTGTGCTTATGTGTGTAAGGCTTTTATTTCTTTTACAATGACGTTAAGGTAGGTTTAAGACTTCATTTATGGTTTAGGATTCTGTGGTTCAGATATATATTTACAGTTTTTTTCATTCATTCATTCATTGCCAGACGCCATGTATCCCAAACAGGGTGGCCAAGGGCTTAGAGTTAATTGTTTTACAGGGAGGGGCACTAATCCTCCACCAACCCCACTTGACACGTAGGGATGCCAACAGCATCTGGTGTTCCCAGGCGGTCACCCATCCAAGTACTAACCAGACCCAACGTTGCTTAACTTCGCTGATCGGACGGGAAGCGGTGTACTCAACGTGGTACAGCACCAATTTTCCGGCATCTAATGGTCGGGCACCACCGTTGATCTGGAGAAAATTACGCGAAGGTGCTTGGAATTCCCGTGCCCACCAGACTAGTTTACCAGGCAGCGACAGATAGTGTTCGTTGAATCGTGTTATCACTTGGGTTGCATACACTGCATGTCTTTCTGGTGATCCCTGTCTTTTGTCGATTTTAATCTCATTTTACTTACATATAAACCTAGCTGTGGCTTCTAAGGAAGATGCAAGGATCGTTGGCAGTGTCAAGTGTAAACACCAGTGTGCTCCAATACTGTGATACCTCCTTGACTGTGGTTATTTTGTCCACCAAACCACCACACTGACGAATCCTCTCATTAAAAAATAAAGCAATAAATAGGAATAAATATTAATTGGTTCTTGCCCACAAGTTTTAACACTCAATTTTTTGGCCATGCTCTAATAATGACCGCTAAAAAGGCTGTAGGCTGTAGGAACCGGATCAGCAGTGCTTGCAACAATTTTTATACTCTGGATCTTGAAACAGATGACCCTTTTTCTCCTCCACATTTCTCCTAACCAGTTTGCAAGCCAGCATTTTTATCAATGTACTTAGTATGTAGGAAATTCTCAATTAACCATTCCAAATCATAAGTTTCTGTTCTTGTGAATACGGCAATGCTCAACAATTTTCTCGTTCGTTTGGTTAAGGTTACCCTTACATACTATATCAGCTTCAGTTTATTCCTAATAACTACCACAGTCAAATCAATCGGTTATATTTATCACTGGTAACTACATAGACACTTCATACACGAGTGTGGAGTGCATAAAGCTTTGCTACATTTTGGGGTTGTTTGCCTGTGGAAGCCAGTTGCAATGAGGCGAGCCATCACTATGGTAACCAAAACCTGTCGCGCTGGCCTGCACCACTGGCCATCATATCTTCACGTACACTTTCACCCACCTGTTTTGTCACAATAGAGTACTTTTGTCTGGGGAGATTTAATGCAGTAAAATTGTCATTAAGCTAAAAACGAAAACAATAAACAGGATATGGTAGGACTGTAAAAAAAAATGGACAGTAGTGTTCCCGTGTGGAATTTGTGACATTGTTTTTAATGTAAGGAAGAAGGAACCAAAGGCTGGGAACCTGCAAGATTGTTCCCATTAAAAAAAAAAAAAAAAAAAAAAAAAGGCCGAATTCAAGACTCCTTCATTTTGAGATGCCTCAACACATCATCCATGAAAGACTGGACGTCATAGGAGGCAGGAAATACGGACACAGGAAGACAGTTTCAGAGGTGACCTATTGCATACATGAAGGATTGTTAGTATTGGTTAACTCTTGCATTGCAGAGTTGGACAGAAAAAGGATGAGAATTTGCCGCTAAACGGATGTTATGTGCTCAGTGTAGTGGTGGAGGAATGCAAGCAGGGAGTTCAGAGGAGCAGTGACCATTGAAGCAGCAATAGGTATGAGATAAAGATGCAACACTGTGGCAAAAAGACAGAGGATTAACGGAGCCAGAACGAAGGGGAGAGTTAACGAGACAAAATTTTATTCCACCATGTTCAGAAAAGATGTATATCGGGGAGCCTCCCCGCACATGAGACTTGCATTCTACACAGGAGTGAATAAGACTCCTGTTAGTCAACAACTGTGCAAAGATAAAGAAAGGGAGAAGTCAGCTTGATTTGCCTAATTATTTGGAAGCAGATTTTACAAGACAGGAAATAATGTCTTTCCAAGAGAAATCCCGAGAGAATAAAACCGCAAATATGTTCAAAGATGATGTAAGACTGAGCAAGATATTGTTAAAAATTAGAGGATACTTCTGTGAAAGATTCAGACCGGTTGAGAGATGTAAGAATTGAATTTTTTTAAGCATTAAAAACAAGATTACTTTTACCCCAAACATAAATATGAGCCAAGTCAGACATTATGTGTGCCATAGCCTCTCCTTTGTTTCTTGAAATAATTTCTGAGATGGACGCTGCAGAAAGAGGATGGAAAGATGAAATAAGGAGTAGATAGGGTTACATGTACACATTAGAAGGTCACTGATGAATAGAAGGAAGAGAGTTGGTGATAGGACAAAACCCAGAGGAACACAAGTATTGGTAGCTCTGGGAGAAGAATGGTGGCCGCCTACGACAGCAGCTATAGAACAAGCAGAAAGGAAGTGAGAGATGAAGACAAAGATAGAAGGACAGAAACCGTAAGGGGGCAGTGGAAATCAAAGATTTATGCCAGACTCCATTGAAAGCTTTAAAGATGTCAGGTACAAAGGCAAAGCACTCAAAAAAGTCCCGAAAGAAGGATGACCAGGACTCTGAAATGAAGGTGGGAAGCTTGCCAGAGAAGTGTCCCTGACGGAAGCCGTACTGATGATCGGAATGAATGTTGTAATAGAAAAGGTGCTTTTTTTTTTTTTTTTTTTTTTTAGAAATCATTCAAAGACTTTAGAAATACAAGATGTTAATACAGGTGGGCGAGAGTTCGAGGGCTGGGAATGGTCACCCTTCTTTGGGACAAAATGAATGAGAACAAATATCCAGCAAGAAGGTATGGTACAAGTTCAAACACAAAGGCATAAGAATTTACCTTTGCAGCATGTGAGCACAGTGACAGTTCTTCAAGACAAAAGGACAAACCCCATCGGGTCCATATGCCTTGTTAGTACTGAGGTCCGTAATGGCAAAAAACACATCCGTTGAAGAAACTTTTGTCGGCCATGAGGAAGTCAGAGGGAGGAAGTGTTGGAGAAAAAGCATCGGAATCATCTAAAGTGAAATTGGAAGAGAGAGTCTGACCGAAGAGTTCTGCTTCATCAATATAAGAAACAGGTACAGAGGCATCAGAGCAAAACGAGAGGGAAGGTTGATGAAGTAAAGGTTTATAAATGTTTCTGACTGGTGTCAGATGGAGCAGGAAGATTCGAGTTAGAGATTTCAGAGTATTTAGTATGAATAAAGTTATTTTTAGTACAGGCATTAGAGAGACGAGATTCAAGGATGGGCTGGTCCCAGTACCTTTTGTAGACTTTCTCTTTGTTGTGGACACCATTAGAACAAGTGTGATTAAATTTTTTTTTTTTTTTTTTTTTTTGCACCAGTCACAGGATAAGAGAAAGGAATGTATGCTTCCATGCCCAAGAGAATAACATATTTAATACTCGAGGCACACTCAGATGGCTCTCAGCCATGGAAGCAATAACCATTCCAGGGAAAGTCGAAGTACTGCCTGAGGGCCTCCCAGTCAGCAAATCCAAAATGCCACAGCCACTGCTTCTTAGGAGGGTCCACAGGCCTATCCTGGAGTGATAGAACAGGTTAAGTTGTGATCGGATAAGGACAGTAGGGAGAAAAGATTCACAGTATAAGGAGAATGTTGTTGTAAGGAAAAGGTCAGGTATGTCGGAACTCTTTCCAAGATGGTCAGGGATATGGGTGGGGAACTATACAACGTGCTCTAAGTCATTAAGAATAGAAATGATGTAGGCTTGTTCACCAGGTGGCTCACTGAAGTGAGAGGAGGGCCAAAGGTGGTGGTGAACATTGAAATCACATAGAAGGGAGTTTTCAGAGGAGAAATTGAAACAATGTTTCCATCTTAGAAGTAAGATAGTCAAAGAATCATTCATAGTCATGAAAATTAGGGGATAAGTACACAGCACAGATATATTTAGTCACAGCATGACAGGATAGTCAAAGCCAGAAGTAGAGAATTCAGGAGATTCAAGTCCAGGAAGACAGGAGTGAGATGTGTTGTTGTGTACCTACACAGAACAGCCACCTCTGGCAATGAAGTGAGTATAAAGTAGGACAAAACTTGGCTCGCACATTGCTTATGATACCAAGAAGCTTAGGGAAAAAGTCTATGCAGACACTGATACGAATGAGCTTATGATCACTGGAAAAAACTATGAAAAATTATAAGAATACAGAGGATCATAGGGTGATGATGCAATGGTTTTGACAGCATCAGTTGTAAGTGGGCTTGTCAGATAGCATCACAATGAACCAGGCTCAGTTGTTCCAAAAAGAACTTTAAGTAGAACATGAGTGTGAATACACTGAAGGATAGTGGGTCAGAAGTGAACTGCTGAATAAGTTTAGGTTACCTCCACTGGTCCCTTTCGAATTTTAATATGTGACATATGTGGGCTCGGTTAGTCCAGCAAAACAGATCTTCCGGCAAGGCTCTGGTGTACATGTGTGTGTGTGTGTGTGTGTGTGTGTGTGTGTGTGTATGTGTATATATATATATATATATATATATATATATATATATATATATATATATATATATATATTAAAATGCAGCATAGTGCCCCCTGGAACACCCAGTCACCCCCACAAGGAACACAGCATAGTGCCCCCATGAACTCCCGGACACCCCCACAAGGAGCCCACGGAGGAGCAGCAGCAGCGCACCGGGACTTGGTGCGACAATGGCCCAAGTCAGCTAGGGCCACGCGCCCCTATGACCCAGAGCCCGCCCGTCGTCACCATAGCAGGAATACTGCACTACCTTCCGAGCGAGCCTTCACCAACCAGCTAAGGGGTGGAGCTGCCTATCCAGCTCCTGCCAGCACCCCAAAGGAGACAGCCAGTAACCGTTCCCGCCTTCATCAGGAGACTGCCAGTAGCCCCTCTGAAGGTGTCTTCCTCCTTGAGACGGCCAGTAGCTGCTCGCCCCTCACTAAGGAAATGGCCTGTAGCCGTCCTGAGGGTATTCAGGAGACAGCCGGTAGCCGCTCCCACCTTCATCAGGAGACGACCTGTGGTCGCTCTGAAGGTGTCCTTCCAGAGATGGCCGGTAGCCGCTCCAAACCTCTCCTGAAGGAGACGGCCTGTAGCCGCTCCCATCCTCATCAGACGGCCTGTAGCCACTCCGAAGGCGTTCCCCCTGAGATGGCTGGTATCTGCTCGCCTCTCGCTAAGGAGACGGCCGGTAGCCGCTCTGAGGGTAATGAGGAGACGGCCAGTAGCCGCTCCCTCCTTTATCAGACGGCCTGTAGCCACTCCGAAGGTGTTCCCCCTGAGACGACCGGTAGCCGCTCCGAAGGTGTTCCCCCTGAGACGACCGGTAGCTGCTCCACATCCCTCCCGAAGAAGTCAGCCTGTAGCCGCTCCCGCCTTCGTCAGAGGGCCTGTAGCCGCTCCGAAGGCGTCCCACCTGAGACAGCCGGTAGCCGCTCGCCCCTCGCTAAGGAGACTGCTGGTAGCCTCTCGCCCCTCGCTAAAGAGACGGCCAGTAGCCGCTCTGAGGGTAACAAGGAGACGGCCACAAGCCACTCTCACCTTCACCAGACGGCCAGTAGCCGCTCCGAAGGTGTTCCCCCTGAGTCAGCCTGTAGCCGCTCTACACCCCTCCTGCAGAAGTCGGCCTGTAGCCGCTCCCACCTTCGTCAGAGGGCCTGTAGCCACTCTGAAGGTGCCCCTGGGTTTGCTGGCAGTCACTCATCCTCTCAGGCCACGGCCAACAGCCGGGCCTTGGCGGCCTGTAGCCGCACCCCCAGGAAGCCACGGCCAGTAGTTGGGCCCTACAGCAGGAAGCGGCTGATAGCCACCCCACCGCCTAAACTCGACGCCTGTTCCCTAACCCCCAACGCAGAGGGCGTAGAGGAGTATTGGAGAGGCCCTGCAGTCTCCCCCGGCCTCTGCTCCATACGACTGGCTCTGGAGGAGACCCACCTGATGGACCCCGATGAGACCAGTGCCACAGCCCCTTCCTGTCGGCGCCGCCCAGCCCTGGGGACAGCAGTCCTGGGAACCACAGACCATCCCCAGAATGCTCGGGCGGGAACTCCCTACACCTCGTCAGCAGAGGACCTCATCCTCCGTCAGGAGCCTGAACAACCAGTTCAGGCAATTGTTCGGCCCCAGCCCTGAGGGCTGCACTCCTGTCCCCAGCCCTGAGAGCACGGGACCCTTCTCCACCCACAGTCCCGGACGAGAGCGGACGCCCCTGCGCGTAATCCCGTGCCCCCTGAGCACGGAGTCTCCTGGTGGTGCCCAGCCCCGTCAGTAGCAGAGCTACGTTGCCCCTCAGCCGCACCCCTGGCGCCAGATTCAACCATAGTGACTATAGTGCAATTATAGTGGTCGAGCAGTGACAAGGCGGAATAGTGAATTGACAGTGGTAGTACCAAAGTATTGGAAAGAAGAGTAGTCACAATGAGCTACCATACAGTAATATGATAAACACCAAAGCAGTGGAGTAAGTGATAATAATTGATCAAAAGCAATCTACGAGTAGAAAATAACAAAGTGAACACGCTACCATCAGTCCCTACCTCATAATACCATAATCATAATTAGACCCCAGTGCCTTACGCACACACCCCGTTGTGAGAAATAGCTCTAGCATCTCCACTCGCTTAGAGACCCTCGACAATACCTATTTAGAGTATTGTTCTCACTGCATTCCCAAACAGAATCCTCCGACAAGAGTTTATAATCGCTGAGTATATCGTGTCTGCAACATCTGCTGATTCCTCTGTCTGACTAAGTAATACACATGTAACGTTGTTCCCTGGAGTTTTTGTGTCCTGCCTCTCTCTTATTTGTCTATGCCTCGGTCTCGAAAAGACAGCCCTGCTATGTGTTAGGCGTTTAAGGAACGGGAAGCCGAGCCTAAACCACTTAGCATTACATATATATATATATATATATATATATATATATATATATATATATATATATATATATATATATATATGTGTGTGTGTGTGAGTGTGTGTGTGTGTGTTTCTGTGTGTGTCTGTGTATATATATATATATATATATATTGTTACATAGCCTATGATTTCATCACCCTTTGTATAATTTTAATGTACAGTATGCTGCATGTTTCATCACGATCCGCCTCATGGCTTCCATAGTGACCAAGCTTCCGTGTTCTACATCACTTCCCCCTTCTCCTCCCTTATACTAGAGTAAGTCGTTCTTTCTATTGTTCAGAGCAGGAATGTCAACTCTTTCTCCCCTATGGCTTCATTTGCGCATCCTTCTTACAAGTTGTATCAAGCTCTGCCAGCCCCTATATAATGAGCTCAGTCTCAGCATTAATTTCCACTTAGATCTACTCCTCATTTTGTTCACATCTCTGTCCTCCCCTGTACAGTTGTTATTATTTTTGTGAGTGCTCAGGAAGTCTTCAACCATCTGGCTGCTGTATAATTTGAGTTTGTGTTGCTACATTTTTTTTCTTGTACTGTATAGCATAAGGTGTTAATTCGTAGGCCTGGTAAGGTTTTTGTGATTCATGTGGAGTTTTTGATGTCAGCCATTGTTAATAATATTTTGTATCTGTAATAATACATCTTGCATCAACTGAGCATTATCCGGTTTTCTCATTTTATCAGGGCTGACTTAGATAAATTTACCTTTCCTAATTTCGTGTTAATAGAGGCTATTGCAGTTAACCATATATTTAACCTGTTTTTTGCCATTACATTATCCTTATGAATCCTGAATGTTTAGTTGTTAGTTTGAGCATTAAACTTTAACTTGTAATTTTACCTAACTCTTTTGTTTTGAACCTGGAATTTTGCGGGACAGTAGTGATTTTAGTATTCTCACTTGAAGTGTTCATTATCTCTCTCTGTTCCGTAACATAAATTTGGCTACCTCTTATCAGGATATTCAGGATAGTATCATAAGGATATTGCTTGATATTTTGTGACTGTGATTTATTCATGATGTCTACTATTACTACGCTTGATGAAGCCAAAGATTTTTTGTCAAATGTGGAAACAGTGTGTGATGTAGAAAACAGAACAAAGAATGAACTTAAGCTTGTTGCTCAACAATTGGGAATTGCTGTTCGCTCTCATCATTCTAAAGATCAAATTGTTGACATGATTAATGAAAGCTTGTTTAATGTAACTCCTCCAGATGACCAAACGCAGATTGAAATAGCTAAGTTACAGCTAGTCCTGCAAGAGGCTCGTGCTAAGGAGGTTGAGTTTCAGGCCCGTGCTAAGGAGGCTGAGTTTCAGGCTCATGCTAAGGAGGCTGAGTTTCAGGCAAATGCTAAGGAGGCTGAGCCTCAGGCTCGTATTCAGGAGGCACAGGCACAGGCTCAGGCACAAATTGAACTTGCTAGGATTCAGGCAGACCATGAGTATCGCATGAAACAAGGTGGAACTGGATCATCTAGCTCTGATGATTTTGATGTGGCTAAAAATGTTAAACTTGTCCCTCCTTTTAATGAATCTGATTTAACAAAGTATTTTCATTTGTTTGAGACGGTAGCTACAGGTTTTAATTGGCCCAAAAAGTATTGGCCAGTACTCCTTCAAACTGTTCTCACCGGTAAAGCTCAAGTAACTTATGCATCTTTGCCTCAGGATCAATCTGATAATTATGGTGTAGTTAAGAGCTTGATTCTTAAGGCCTATGAGCTTGTTCCTGAAGCCTATGGAGTAAAATTTAGGACAACTTATAAGCAAGATAAGCAATCCCATGTTGAGTATGCAAAAATTAAAGAAGATCTGTTAGAGCAGTGGTTAAATTCTAAGAATGTAAATTCTGATTTTGGTAAATTTAAGCAGATGATTTTGCTGCAGGACTTCAAAAGGTGTATTAATAAAGATGTAAGCCTATATCTTGATGAGAAAAGAATAGATAATTTGTCTGATGCTGCAGTTTTAGCTGATGAATATGTTCTCACTCACAAGAGATATTCTAAAGAAAAAAGGAAAGATGAGAGTAAGTACATTGCCTCTACTCAGAGTACAGGTAACAGGAAAGAGAATAAACATGATGTTTCTCCGGAAGTAAATACCAGCTCCACCTCTAGATTTCAAAAAAGTAAATGTACTTATTGTAGTAAGCTTGGTCATACTACGGAGAAATGTTTCAGGAGACAGCGTGATGTGAACAAAAAGGAGTCTTTAAATATTCAGTCAATTGGTCTAGTGTCCACCCTTGAGAGTTCCCAGAATTCTTTAACCGAGTTAACTGAACCTGCTTTGAGGGGTAAATTAAATTCTCATGATGGAGCTCCTCTTTTGAGCAGTAACGTGGGTGACACTCTCAAGAGTTCATGTGCTAATTTCCTGTCTGATGGTTTTGTCAGTCCTCTGGACAGTAATAACAGGAAATCAGTTAAAATATATCGTGATACAGGTGCTTGCCAATCCCTTGTGCTGACCAGTGTTCTAGGCTCTAATGTTAATTACTCTGATGAAACTGTAATCTTACAAGGTATAGGGAATAATTACTTCTCTGTCCCTCTGTGCAGAGTGAATTTAGAGTCTGGTTTTGTTAATGGTTCCGTTATGGTTGGGTTGGTTGAGACACTCCCAATGTCAGGTGTAACTTTCTTACTTGGAAATGATATTGGTGGAAGTCAAGTGTGTCCAGCTCCTCAGTTGTCTAGTGAACCAGTGACTGCGACCCAGGATTGTGATGTCCCTGAGGTGTTCTCTGCATGTGCTGTAACTAGAGCTAAGTCTAAAGTTACTGGTGACTTAGAGGATAATGATGATGATGATGTTATCCTAGCTGACACTTTTCTTGCTAATTTGGACCACTTACCAGATGAGGCAGTACCCCGTAGTGTTGATAATTTGTCTCGTCAAGAGTTGGTTGAGTTGCAGGTTGCTGACCCTGAGTTGAAAGGTCTAGCTAACTCTGCTTGCAGTGAGGAAGAGTCAGCTGGTGCTTCTACTTGTTATTATATAAAGTCAGGAGTACTTATGAGAAAGTGGAGACCACAAACAGCATCAGCCGACTGGGAATGGGAGGTTGTACATCAAGTTGTCATCCCTCGTGTTTCTCGGCAGGATATCATTAGAGTGGCTCATGATTCCAGTTTGGCAGGACACCTTGGAGTGAGGAAGACTGTGGCACGCATTTTGAAACACTTCTACTGGCCAGGTAACTTCAGAGATGTTTCCTGGTATTGTAAGTCTTGTCACACCTGTCAAGTTGTGGGGAAGTGTAATCAGACCGAAAAGGTTGCACCTCTAGTTCTCATTCCTCCCTTTGAGGCGCCATTCACTTATGTGTTGACCCTGATTGATATGGCTACTCGTTATCCTGAAGCCATTCCACTTAGAAATATCTCAGCAAAGAACGTGGTTAAGGAAATGCTAGGGTTCTTCACAAAGTTTGGTCTGCCCAAGAAGGTACAGTCAGACCGGGGAAGTAATTTCATGTCAAATGTTTTCAAGCAGTCTCTGAAAGAGTTGGGCATCACCCAGATCACGTCTTCAGCTTACCATCCCCAGACCCAAAGAGCGTTGGAGAGATATCATCAAACTCTCAAATCAATGCTCAAGAAATACTGTTTGGAACATCAGAAAGACTGGGATAAAGGTCTTCCATTCGTTGTATTAGCCGCAAGAGAATCTCCAAATGAATCACTGGGCTTCTCACCCTTTGAACTACTGTTTGGCCATGAAGTAAGAGGACCCCTTAAGCGACTCAAGGAATGCTGGCTGTCGGAGGAAGATGACGCCAACCTGCTGGAGTATGTGAAGAAGTTCAAAGAATGGCTGTCCACTGCTTTACAGCTGGCGAGAGAGAATTTAGGAGCTGCTCAGGAGAAGATGAAGACTTGGTATGATAAGAAGTCCAGGTTACGCCACTTTCAGCCAGGAGATCAGGTTTTGATTCTGCTACCGGTGCATGGGCAACCTCTTCAAGTCAAGTTTAGTGGTCCTTATTTCGTGGAGAAGAAACTCAGTGATGTCAACTATGTCATCGCCACACCAGATCGTAGAAAGAACAAGCAACTTTGTCACATCAGCATGCCAAAGTTATATCACAGGCGAGACAAAAATGACCCAGTCTGCACTGTAGCTGTTCCACCCGAGTCTGTAAGTGAAGTTCTCCCATGCAGCATGAGCCTGAGTGATAGTTTGGGGAAGAATCCTGATATCATGAATGATCTCCAGACTAAGCTTTCTCATCTAGCTCCCGAGGAAAGGCAGGAATTTTCGGCATTACTGCAGGAGTACCCGCAAGGTTTCCGTGCCACTCCAGGAAGAACCACTGTGTTGATGCATGATGCCGATGTTGTAGACGCAAAGCCAATTAAACTGCCTCCTTACTGTGTGAACCCAGTGAAAGTTCCTCTCATCCAGAAGGAGCTTGGCTACCTGTTGGACCACAAGATGATTGAGCCCTGTCAGAGCGAGTGGAGTTCTCCTTTCACTCTAGTCCCTAAGCCAGGTGGGTCACAGCGGCTTTGCATCGACTACAGACATGTTAATCAGATAACCAAAACAGACACTTACCCTCTCCCTCGCGTGGAAGATGGCATAGACAAGATCGGAAAGGCTAGGTACATAAGTAAGTTTGATTTGTTAAAGGGATACTGGCAAGTACCTATGGCTGAACGTGCTAGGGAGATCTCATGTTTTGAAACACTAGGAAAGACATTTGCATGTTCTCTAATGCCATATGGTATGAACAATGCACCAGACACTTTTCAGAAGCTCATGAATGTCGTAACAGAGGGTTTGGCAGGGTGTGTTGTTTATATTGATGATGTATTAATCTTCAGTGACAACTGGAAAGATCACCTACGCCATGTCAGTAAATTTCTTGAGTGTTTGGTTCAGGCTAATCTTGTAGCTAATTTATCAAAGTGTGAGTTTGGTCAAGCTAAAGTTCAGTACCTTGGGTACATAATTGGTGATGGACACATTGCACCACCAGGAGCTAAGGTTCAGGTTATAAGTGATCTTCCCAGACCTAAAAGTAGGAAAGAGCTACAAAGATTTTTGGGAATGGTAGGTAATTACAGGAGATTTGTTCTTACCTTTTCAATTCTTGTATCACCACTTACAGACCTACTGAAAAAGGGAGTTGAATTTGTCTAGACTGATAACTGTGAATCCTCTTTCAGCAAACTTAAACCTATCCTATTAAGTCAGCCAGTGCTCATTACTCCAAATTTTGCCAAGCCTTTTAAGATGGCTGTTAACGCAGGTGATACAGGAGCTGGGACTGTTTTCCTGCAAGAGGATGATCAGGGTATTGAACACTATGTATATTATTACAGTAAGAAGTTCACTCCACCTCAAAAGAACTACTCAACTATTGAGAAAGAGCTTTTGGCCTTGATTTTGGGTTTACAGCATTTTTCATTTTATTTGTGTTCTAGTTTTGACCCCATAGTCATTTATACCGATCATAACCCACTGAAATTCCTTAGTAAGTTTAAAGATAAAAATCAGAGATATACAAGATGGAGTCTACTTCTTCAGGAGTATTCATTAGACATACAACATGTCAAGGGGAAAGAAAACGTTCTTGCAGATTGCTTATCTAGACTTTAGACAGATTGTTTTAGAGTAATATGAAATTTCCTTTGTAAATTTCTTTTTTTTTTTTTGTGGGGAGGTGTTACATAGCCTATGATTTCATCATCCTTTGTATAATACTAACGTACAGTATGCTGCATGTTTGATCACGGTTGGCCTCGTGGCTTCCATAGTGACCAAGCTTCCTTGTTCTACCTCACTTCCCCCTTCTCCTCCCTTATAGTAGAGTAAGTAGTTCTTGCTGTTGTTCAGAGCAGGATTGTCAACTCTTTGTCCCCTACGGCTTGATTTCCGCGTCCTTCTAACAAGTTGTATCAAGCTCTGCCGGCCCCTATATAATGAGCTCAGTCTCTGCATTAATTGCCACTTAGATCTACTCCTCATTTTGTTCACATCTCTGTACTCCCCTGTACAGTTGTTATTAATTTTGTGAGTGCTCAGGAAGTCTCCAACCATCTGGCTGCTGTATAATTTGAGTATAAGTGTTGTTGCATTTTTTTTCTTGTACTGTATAGCATAAGGTGTTAATTCGTGGGCCTGGTGAGGTTTTTGTGATTCATGTGGAGTTTTTGATGTCAGCCATTATCAATAATATTTTGTATCTGTAATAATATATCTTGCATTAACTGAGCATTATCCGGTTTTCTCATTTTATCAGGGCTGACTTAGATAAATTTACTCTTCCTAATTTCGTGTTAATAGAGGCTATTGCAGTTAACCATATATTTAACCTGTTTTTTGCCATTACATTATCCTTATGAGTCCTGAATGTTTAGTTGTTAGTTTGAGCATTAAACTTTAACTTGTAATTTTACCTAAGTTTTTTGTTTTGAACCTGGAACTTTGCGGGACAGTAGTGATTTTAGTATTCTCACTTGAAGTGTTCATTATCTCTCTCTGTTCCGTAACATAAATTTGGCTACCTCTTATCAGGATATTCAGGATATTATCATAAGGATATTGCTTGATATTTTGTGACTGTGATTTATTCATGATGTCTACTATTACTACGCTTGATGAAGCCAAAGATTTTTTGTCAAATGTGGAAACAGTGTGTGATGTAGAAAACAGAACAAAGAATGAACTTAAGCTTCTTGCTCAACAATTGGGAATTGCTGTTCGCTCTCATCATTCTAAAGATCAAATTGTTGACATGATTAATGAAAGCTCGATTAATGTAACTCCTCCAGATGAGCAAACGCAGATTAAAATAGCTAAGTTACAGCTAGCCCTTCAGAAGGCTCGTGCTAATGAGGCTGAGTTTCAGGCCCGTGCTAAGGAGGCTGAGTTTCAGGCTCATGGTAAGGAGGCTGAGTTTCAGGCAAATGCTAAGGAGGCTGAGTCTCAGGCTCGTATTCAGGAGGCACAGGCACAGGCTCAGGCACAAATTGAACTTGCTAGGATTTAGGCAGACCATGAGTATCGCATGAAACAAGGTGGAACTGGATCATCTAGCTCTGATGATTTTGATGTGGCTAAAAATGTTAAACTTGTCCCTCCTTTTAATGAATCTGATTTAACAAAGTATTTTCAGTTGTTTGAGAGGGTAGCTACAGGTTTTAATTGGCCCAAAAGGTATTGGCCAGTACTCCTTCAAACTGTTCTCACCGGTAAAGCTCAAGTAACTTATGCATCTTTGCCTCAGGATCAATCTGATAATTATGATGTAGTTAAGAGCTTGATTCTTAAGGCCTATGAGCTTGTTCCTGAAGCCTATAGAGTAAAATTTAGGACAACTTATAAGCAAGATAATCAATCCCATGTTGAGTATGCAAAAATCAAAGAAGATCTGTTAGAGCAGTGGTTAAATTCTAAGAATGTAAATTCTGATTTTGGTAAATTTAAGCAGATGATTTTGCTGCAGGACTTCAAAAGGTGTATTAATAAAGATGTAAGCCTATATCTTGATGAGAAAAGAATAGATAATTTGTCTGATGCTGCAGTTTTAGCTGATGAATATGTTCTCACTCACAAGAGATATTCTAAAGAAAAAAGAAAAGCTGAGAGTAAGTACATTACCTCTACTCAGAGTACAGGTAACAGAAAAGAGAATAAAGATGATGTTTCTCCGGAAGTAAATACCAGCTCCACCTCTAGATTTCAAAAAAGTAAATGTACTTATTGTAGTAAGCTTGGTCATACTACGGAGAAATGTTTCAGGAGACAGCGTGATGTGAACAAAAAGGAGTCTTTAAATATTCAGTCAATTGGTCTAGTGTCCACCCTTGAGAGTTCCCAGAATTCTTTAACCGAGTTAACTGAACCTACTTTGAGGGGTAAATTAAATTCTCATGATGGAGCTCCTCTTTTGAGCAGTAACGTGGGTGACACTCTCAAGAGTTCATGTGCTAATTATCTGTCTGATGGTTTTGTCAGTCCTCTGGACAGTAATAACAGGAAATCAGTTAAAATATATCGTGATACAGGTGCTTGCCAATCCCTTATGCTGACCAGTGTTCTAGGCTCTAATGTTAATTCCTCTGATGAAACTGTAATCTTACAAGGTATAGGGAATAATTACTTCTCTGTCCCTCTGTGCAGAGTGAATTTAGAGTCTGGTTTTGTTAATGGTTCCGTTATGGTTGGGTTGGTTGAGACACTCCCAATGTCAGGTGTAACTTTCTTACTTGGAAATGATATTGGTGGAAGTTAAGTGTGTCCAGCTCCTCAGTTGTCTAGTGAACCAGTGACTGCGACCCAGGATTGTGATGTCCCTGAGGTGTTCTCTGCATGTGCTGTAACTAGGGCTAAGTCTAAAGTTACTGGTGACTTAGAGGATAATGATGATGATGATGTTATCCTAGCTGACACTTTTCTTGCTAATTTGGACCACTTACCAGATGAGGCAGTACCCCGTAGTGTTGATAATTTGTCTCGTCAAGAGTTGGTTGAGTTGCAGGTTGCTGACCCTGAGTTGAAAGGTCTAGCTAACTCTGCTTGCAGTGAGGAAGAGTCAGCTGGTGCTTCTACTTGTTATTATATAAAGTCAGAAGTACTTATGAGAAAGTGGAGACCCCAAACAGCATCAGCCGACTGGGAATGGGAGGTTGTACATCAAGTTGTCATCCCTCGTGTTTCTCGGCAGGATATCATTAGAGTGGCTCATGATTCCAGTTTGGCAGGACACCTTGGAGTGAGGAAGACTGTGGCACGCATTTTGAAACACTTCTACTGGCCAGGTAACTTCAGAGATGTTTCCTGGTATTGTAAGTCTTGTCACACCTGTCAATTTGTGGGGAAGTGTAATCAGACCGAAAAGGTTGCACCTCTAGTTCTCATTCCTCCTTTTGAGGCGCCATTTACTTATGTGTTGACCCTGATTGATATGGCTACTCGTTATCCTGAAGCCATTCCACTTAAAAATATCTCAGCAAAGAACGTGGTTAAGGAAATGCTAGGGTTCTTCACAAAGTTTGGTCTGCCCAAGAAGGTACAGTCAGACCGGGGAAGTAATTTCATGTCAAATGTTTTCAAGCAGTCTCTGAAAGAGTTGGGCATCACCCAGATCACGTCTTCAGCTTACCATCCCCAGACCCAAAGAGCGTTGGAGAGATATCATCAAACACTCAAATCAATGCTCAAGAAATACTGTTTGGAACATCAGAAAGACTGGGATAAAGGTCTTCCATTCGTTGTATTTGCCGCAAGAGAATCTCCAAATGAATCACTGGGCTTCTCACCCTTTGAACTACTGTTTGGCCATGAAGTAAGAGGACCCCTTAAGCGACTCAAGGAATGCTGGCTGTCGGAGGAAGATGACGCCAACCTGCTGGAGTATGTGAAGAAGTTCAAAGAATGGCTGTCCACTGCTTTACAGCTGGCGAGAGAGAATTTAGGAGCTGCTCAGGAGAAGATGAAGACTTGGTATGATAAGAAGTCCAGGTTACGCCACTTTCAGCCAGGAGATCAGGTTTTGATTCTGCTACCGGTGCATGGGCAACCTCTTCAAGTCAAGTTTAGTGGTCCTTATTTCGTGGAGAAGAAACTCAGTGATGTCAACTATGTCATCGCCACACCAGATCGTAGAAAGAACAAGCAACTTTGTCTCATCAGCATGCTAAAGTTATATCACAGGCGGGACAAAAATGACCCAGTCTGCACTGTAGCTGTTCCACCCGAGTCTGCAAGTGAAGTTCTCCCATGCAGCATGAGCCTGAGTGATAGTTTGGGGAAGAATCCTGATATCATGAATGATCTCCAGACTAAGCTTTCTCATCTAGCTCCCGAGGAAAGGCAGGAATTTTCGGCATTACTGCAGGAGTACCCGCAAGGGTTCCGTGCCACTCCAGGAAGAACCACTGTGTTGATGTATGATGCCGATGTTGGAGACGCAAAGCCAATTAAACTGCCTCCTTACTGTGTGAACCCAGTGAAAGTTCCTCTCATCCAGAAGGAGCTTGGCTACCTGTTGGACCACAAGATGATTGAGCCCTGTCAGAGCGAGTGGAGTTCTCCTGTCACTCTAGTCCCTAAGCCAGGTGGGTCACAGCGGCTTTGCATCGACTACAGACGTGTTAATCAGATAACCAAAACAGACACTTACCCTCTCCCTCGCGTGGAAGATTGCATAGACAAGATCGGAAAGGCTAGGTACATAAGTAAGTTTGATTTGTTAAAGGGATACTGGCAAGTACCTATGGCTGAACGTGCTAGGGAGATCTCATGTTTTGAAACACTAGGAAAGACATTTGCATGTTCTCTAATGCCATATGGTATGAACAATGCACCAGACACTTTTCAGAAGCTCATGAATGTCGTAACAGAGGGTTTGGCAGGGTGTGTTGTTTATATTGATGATGTATTAATCTTCAGTGACAACTGGAAAGATCACCTATGCCATGTCAGTAAATTTCTTGAGTGTTTGGTTCAGGCTAATCTTGTAGCTAATTTATCAAAGTGTGAGTTTGGTCAAGCTAAAGTTCAGTACCTTGGGTACATAATTGGTGATGGACACATTGTACCACCAGGAGCTAAGGTTCAGGTTATAAGTGATCTTCCCAGACCTAAAAGTAGGAAAGAGCTACAAAGATTTTTGGGAATGGTAGGTAATTACAGGAGATTTCTTCTTACCTTTTCAATTCTTGTATCACCACTTACAGACCTACTGAAAAAGGGAGTTAAATTTGTCTGGACCGATAACTGTGAATCCTCTTTCAGCAAACTTAAACCTATCCTATTAAGTCAGCCAGTGCTCACGACTCCAAATTTTGCTAAGCCTTTTAAGATGGCTGTTAACGCAAGTGATACAGGAGCTGGGGCTGTTTTCCTGCAAGAGGATGATCAGGGTATTGAACACTCTGTATATTATTATAGTAAGAAGTTCACTCCACCTCAAAAGAACTACTCAACTTTTGAGAAAGAGCTTTTGGCCTTGATTTTGGGTTTACAACATTTTTCATTTTATTTGTGTTCTAGTTTTGACCCCATAGTCATTGATACCGATCATAACCCACTGAAATTCCTTAGTAAGTTTAAAGATAAAAATCAGAGATATACAAGATGGAGTCTACTTCTTCAGGAGTATTCATTAGACATACAACATGTCAAGGGGAAAGAAAACGTTCTTGCAGATTGCTTATCTAGACTTTAGACGATTGTTTTAGAGTAATATGAAATTTCCTTTGTAAATTTCTTTTTTTTTTTTTTGTGGGGAGGTGTTACATAGCCTATGATTTCATCATCCTTTGTATAATACTAACGTACAGTATGCTGCATGTTTGATCACGGTTGGCCTCGTGGCTTCCATAGTGACCAAGCTTCCTTGTTCTACCTCACTTCCCCCTTCTCCTCCCTTATAGTAGAGTAAGTCGTTCTTGCTGTTGTTCAGAGCAGGATTGTCAACTCTTTGTCCCCTACGGCTTCATTTGCGCGTCCATCTTACAAGTTGTATCAAGCTCTGCCGTGCCCTATATAATGAGCTCAGTCTCTGCATTAATTGCCACTTAGATCTACTCCTCATTTTGTTCACATCTCTGTACTCCCCTGTACAGTTGTTATTAATTTTGTGAGTGCTCAGGAAGTCTCCAACCATCTGGCTGCTGTATAATTTGAGTATAAGTGTTGTTGCATTTTTTTTCTTGTACTGTATAGCATAAGGTGTTAATTCGTGGGCCTGGTGAGGTTTTTGTGATTCATGTGGAGTTTTTGATGTCAGCCATTGTTAATAATATTTTGTATCTGTAATAATATATCTTGCATTAACTGAGCATTATCCGGTTTTCTCATTTTATCAGGGCTGACTTAGATAAATTTACTCTTCCTAATTTCGTGTTAATAGAGGCTATTGCAGTTAACCATATATTTAACCTGTTTTTTGCCATTACATTATCCTTATGAGTCCTGAATGTTTAGTTGTTAGTTTCAGCATTAAACTTTAACTTGTAATTTTACCTAAGTCTTTTGTTTTGAACCTGGAACTTTGCGGGACAGTAGTGATTTTAGTATTCTCACTTGAAGTGTTCATTATCTCTCTCTGTTCCGTAACATAAATTTGGCTACCTCTTATCAGGATATTCAGGATATTATCATAAGGATATTGCTTGATATTTTGTGACTGTGATTTATTCATGATGTCTACTATTACTACGCTTGATGAAGCCAAAGATTTTTTGTCAAATGTGGAAACAGTGTGTGATGTAGAAAACAGAACAAAGAATGAACTTAAGCTTGTTGCTCAACAATTGGGAATTGCTGTTCGCTCTCATCATTCTAAAGATCAAATTGTTGACATGATTAATGAAAGCTTGTTTAATGTAACTCCTCCAGATGAGCAAACGCAGATTAAAATAGCTAAGTTACAGCTAGCCCTGCAGAAGGCTCGTGCTAGTGAGGCTGAGTTTCAGGCCCGTACTAAGGAGACTGAGTTTCAGGCTCATGCTAAGGAGGCTGAGTTTCAGGCAAATGCTAAGGAGGCTGAGTCTCAGGCTCGTATTCAGGAGGCACAGGCACAGGCTCAGGCACAAATTGAACTTGCTAGGATTTAGGCAGACCATGAGTATCGCATGAAACAAGGTGGAATTGGATCATCTAGCTCTGATGATTTTGATGTGGCTAAAAATGTTAAACTTGTCCCTCCTTTTAATGAATCTGATTTAACAAAGTATTTTCAGTTGTTTGAGAGGGTAGCTACAGGTTTTAATTGGCCCAAAAGGTATTGGCCAGTACTCCTTCAAACTGTTCTCACCGGTAAAGCTCAAGTAACTTATGCATCTTTGCCTCAGGATCAATCTGATAATTATGATGTAGTTAAGAGCTTGATTCTTAAGGCCTCTGAGCTTGTTCCTGAAGCTTATAGAGTGAAATTTAGGACAACTTATAAGCAAGATAAGCAATCCCATGTTGAGTATGCAAAAATCAAAGAAGATCTGTTAGAGCAGTGGTTAAATTCTAAGAATGTAAATTCTGATTTTGGTAAATTTAAGCAGATGATTTTGCTGCAGGACTTCAAAAGGTGTATTAATAAAGATGTAAGCCTATATCTTGATGAGAAAAGAATAGATAATTTGTCTGATGCTGCAGTTTTAGCTGATGAATATGTTCTCACTCACAAGAGATATTCTAAAGAAAAATGGAAAGCTGAGAGTAAGTACATTACCTCTACTCAGAGTACAGGTAACAGAAAATAGAATAAAGATGATGTTTCTCCGGAAGTAAATACCAGCTCCACCTCTAGATTTCAAAAAAGTAAATGTACTTATTGTAGTAAGCTTGGTCATACTACGGAGAAATGTTTCCGGAGACAGCGTGATGTGAACAAAAAGGAGTCTTTAAATATTCAGTCAATTGGTCTAGTGTCCACCCTTGAGAGTTCCCAGAATTCTTTAACCGAGTTAACTGAACCTGCTTTGAGAGGTAAATTAAATTCTCATGATGGAGCTCCTCTTTTGAGCAGTAACGTGGGTGACACTCTCAAGAGTTCATGTGCTAATTTCCTGTCTGATGGTTTTGTCAGTCCTCTGGACAGTAATAACAGGAAATCAGTTAAAATATATCGTGATACAGGGGCTTGCCAATCCCTTGTGCTGACCAGTGTTCTAGGCTCTAATGTTAATTCCTCTGATGAAACTGTAATCTTACAAGGTATAGGGAATAATTACTTCTCTGTCCCTCTGTGCAGAGTGAATTTAGAGTCTGGTTTTGTTAATGGTTCCGTTATGGTTGGGTTGGTTGAAACACTCCCAATGTCAGGTGTAACTTTCTTACTTGGAAATGATATTGGTGGAAGTCAAGTGTGTCCAGCTCCTCAGTTGTCTAGTGAACCAGTGACTGCGACCCAGGATTGTGATGTCCCTGAGGTGTTCTCTGCATGTGCTGTAACTAGGGCTAAGTCTAAAGTTACTGGTGACTTAGAGGATAATGATGATGATGATGTTATCCTAGCTGACACTTTTCTTGCTAATTTGGACCACTTACCAGATGAGGCAGTACCCCGTAGTGTTGATAATTTGTCTCGTCAAGTGTTGGTTGAGTTGCAGGTTGCTGACCCTGAGTTGAAAGGTCTTGCTAACTCTCCTTGCAGTGAGGAAGAGTCAGCTGGTGCTTCTACTTGTTATTATATAAAGTCAGGAGTACTTATGAGAAAGTGGAGACCCCAAACAGCATCAGCCGACTGGGAATGGGAGGTTGTACATCAAGTTGTCATCCCTCGTGTTTGTAGGCAGGATATCATTCGAGTGGCTCATGATTCCAGTTTGGCAGGACACCTTGGAGTGAGGAAGACTGTGGCACGCATTTTGAAACACTTTTACTGGCCAGGTAACTTCAGAGATGTTTCCTGGTATTGTAAGTCTTGTCACACCTGTCAAGTAGTGGGGAAGTGTAATCAGACCGAAAAGGTTGCACCTCTAGTTCTCATTCCTCCTTTTGAGGCGCCATTCACTTATGTGTTGACCCTGATTGATATGGCTACTCGTTATCCTGAAGCCATTCCACTTAGAAATATCTCAGCAAAGAACGTGGTTAAGGAAATGCTAGGGTTCTTCACAAAGTTTGGTCTGCCCAAGATGGTACAGTCAGACCGGGGAAGTAATTTCATGTCAAATGTTTTCAAGCAGTCTCTGAAAGAGTTGGGCATCACCCAGATCACGTCTTCAGCTTACCATCCCCAGACCCAAAGAGCGTTGGAGAGATATCATCAAACACTCAAATCAATGCTCAAGAAATACTGTTTGGAACATCAGAAAGACTGGGATAAAGGTCTTCCATTCGTTGTATTTGCCGCAAGAGAATCTCCAAATGAATCACTGGGCTTCTCACCCTTTGAACTACTGTTTGGCCATGAAATAAGAGGACCCCTTAAGCTACTCAAGGAATGCTGGCTGTCGGAGGAAGATGACGCCAACCTGCTGGAGTATGTGAAGAAGTTCAAAGAATGGCTGTCCACTGCTTTACAGCTGGCGAGAGAGAATTTAGGAGCTGCTCAGGAGAAGATGAAGACTTGGTATGATAAGAAGTCCAGGTTACGCCACTTTCAGCCAGGAGATCAGGTTTTGATTCTGCTACCGGTGCATGGGCAACCTCTTCAAGTCAAGTCTAGTGGTCCTTATTTCGTGGAGAAGAAACTCAGTGATGTCAACTATGTCATCGCCACACCAGATCGTAGAAAGAACAAGCAACTTTGTCACATCAGCATGCTAAAGTTCTATCACAGGCGGGACAAAAATGACCCAGTCTGCACTGTAGCTGTTCCACCCGAGTCTGCAAGTGAAGTTCTCCCATGCAGCATGAGCCTGAGTGATAGTTTGGGGAAGAATCCTGATATCATGAATGATCTCCAGACTAAGCTTTCTCATCTAGCTCCCGAGGAAAGGCAGGAATTCTCGGCAATACTGCAGGAGTACCCGCAAGGGTTCCGTGCCACTCCAGGAAGAACCACTGTGTTGATGCATGATGCCGATGTTGTAGACGCAAAGCCAATTAAACTGCCTCCTTACTGTGTGAACCCAGTGAAAGTTCCTCTCATCCAGAAGGAGCTTGGCTACCTGTTGGACCACAAGATGATTGAGCCCTGTCAGAGCGAGTGGAGTTCTCCTTTCACTCTAGTCCCTAAGCCAGGTGGGTCACAGCGGCTTTGCATCGACTACAGACGTGTTAATCAGATAACCAAAACAGACACTTACCCTCTCCCTCGCGTGGAAGATTGCATAGACAAGATCGGAAAGGCTAGGTACATAAGTAAGTTTGATTTGTTAAAGGGATACTGGCAAGTACCTATGGCTGAACGTGCTAGGGAGATCTCATGTTTTGAAACACTAGGAAAGACATTTGCATGTTCTGTAATGCCATATGGTATGAACAATGCACCAGACACTTTTCAGAAGCTCATGAATGTCGTAACAGAGGGTTTGGCAGGGTGTGTTGTTTATATTGATGATGTATTAATCTTCAGTGACAACTGGAAAGATCACCTATGCCATGTCAGTAAATTTCTTGAGTGTTTGGTTCAGGCTAATCTTGTAGCTAATTTATCAAAGTGTGAGTTTGGTCAAGCTAAAGTTCAGTACCTTGGGTACATAATTGGTGATGGACACATTGCACCAGCAGAAGCTAAGGTTCAGGTTATAAGTGATCTTCCCAGACCTAAAAGTAGGAAAGAGCTACAAAGATTTTTGGGAATGGTAGGTAATTACAGGAGATTTGTTCTTACCTTTTCAATTCTTGTATCACCACTTACAGACCTACTGAAAAAGGGAGTTAAATTTGTCTGGACCGATAACTGTGAATCCTCTTTCAGCAAACTTAAACCTATCCTATTAAGTCAGCCAGTGCTCACTACTCCAAATTTTGCTAAGCCTTTTAAGATGGCTGTTAACGCAGGTGATACAGGAGCTGGGGCTGTTTTCCTGCAAGAGGATGATCAGGGTACTGAACACTCTGTATATTATTATAGTAAGAAGTTCACTCCACCTCAAAAGAACTACTCATCTATTGAGAAAGAGCTTTTGGCCTTGATTTTGGGTTTACAGCATTTTTCATTTTATTTGTGTTCTAGTTTTGACCCCATAGTCATTTATACCGATCATAACCCACCGAAATTCCTTAGTAAGTTTAAAGATAAAAATCAGAGATATACAAGATGGAGTCTACTTCTTCAGGAGTATTCATTAGACATACAACATGTCAAGGGGAAAGAAAACGTTCTTGCAGATTGCTTATCTAGACTTTAGACGATTGTTTTAGAGTAATATGAAATTTCCTTTGTAAATTTCTTTTTTTTTTTTTTTTTTTGTGGGGAGGTGTTACATAGCCTATGATTTCATCATCCTTTGTATAATACTAACGTACAGTATGCTGCATGTTTGATCACGGTTGGCCTCGTGGCTTCCATAGTGACCAAGCTTCCTTGTTCTACCTCACTTCCCCCTTCTCCTCCCTTATAGTAGAGTAAGTCGTTCTTGCTGTTGTTCAGAGCAGGATTGTCAACTCTTTGTCCCCTACGGCTTCATTTGCGCGTCCTTCTTACAAGTTGTATCAAGCTCTGCCGTGCCCTATATAATGAGCTCAGTCTCTGCATTAATTGCCACTTAGATCTACTCCTCATTTTGTTCACATCTCTGTACTCCCCTGTACAGTTGTTATTAATTTTGTGAGTGCTCAGGAAGTCTCCAACCATCTGGCTGCTGTATAATTTGAGTATAAGTGTTGTTGCATTTTTTTTCTTGTACTGTATAGCATAAGGTGTTAATTCGAGGGCCAGGTGAGGTTTTTGTGATTCATGTGGAGTTTTTGATGTCAGCCATTGTTAATAATATTTTGTATCTGTAATAATATATCTTGCATTAACTGAGCATTATCCGGTTTTCTCATTTTATCAGGGCTGATTTAGATAAATTTACTCTTCCTAATTTCGTGTTAATAGAGGCTATTGCAGTTAACCATATATTTAACCTGTTTTTTGCCATTACATTATCCTTATGAGTCCTGAATGTTTAGTTGTTAGTTTGAGCATTAAACTTTAACTTGTAATTTTACCTAAGTCTTTTGTTTTGAACCTGGAACTTTGCGGGACAGTAGTGATTTTAGTATTCTCACTTGAAGTGTTCATTATCTCTCTCTGTTCCGTAACATAAATTTGGCTACCTCTTATCAGGATATTCAGGATATTATCATAAGGATATTGCTTGATATTTTGTGACTGTGATTTATTCATGATGTCTACTATTACTACGCTTGATGAAGCCAAAGATTTTTTGTCAAATGTGGAAACAGTGTGTGATGTAGAAAACAGAACAAAGAATGAACTTAAGCTTGTTGCTCAATAATTGGGAATTGCTATTCGCTCTCATCATTCTAAAGATCAAATTGTTGACATGATTAATGAAAGCTTGTTTAATGTAACTCCTCCAGATGAGCAAACGCAGATTAAAATAGCTAAGTTACAGCTAGCCCTGCAGAAGGCTCGTGCTAATGAGGCTGAGTTTCAGGCCCGTGCTAAGGAGGCTGAGTTTCAGGCTCATGCTAAGGAGGCTGAGTTTCAGGCAAATGCTAAGGAGGCTGAGTCTCGGGCTCGTATTCAGGAGGCACAGGCACAGGCTCAGGCACAAATTGAACTTGCTAGGATTTAGGCAGACCATGAGTTTCGCATGAAACAAGGTGGAACTGGATCATCTAGCTCTGATGATTTTGATGTGGCTAAAAATGTTAAACTTGTCCCTCCTTTTAATGAATCTGATTTAACAAAGTATTTTCAGTTGTTTGAGAGGGTAGCTACAGGTTTTAATTGGCCCAAAAGGTATTGGCCAGTACTCCTTCAAACTGTTCTCACCGGTAAAGCTCAAGTAACTTATGCATCTTTGCCTCAGGATCAATCTGATAATTATGATGTAGTTAAGAGCTTGATTCTTAAGGCCTCTGAGCTTGTTCCTGAAGCTTATAGAGTAAAATTTAGGACAACTTATAAGCAAGATAAGCAATCCCATGTTGAGTATGCAAAAATCAAAGAAGATCTGTTAGAGCAGTGGTTAAATTCTAAGAATGTAAATTCTGATTTTGGTAAATTTAAGCAGATGATTTTGCTGCAGGACTTCAAAAGGTGTATTAATAAAGATGTAAGCCTATATCTTGATGAGAAAAGAATAGATAATTTGTCTGATGCTGCAGTTTTAGCTGATGAATATGTTCTCACTCACAAGAGATATTCTAAAGAAAAAAGGAAAGCTGAGAGTAAGTACATTACCTCTACTCAGAGTACAGGTAACAGAAAATAGAATAAAGATGATGTTTCTCCGGAAGTAAATACCAGCTCCACCTCTAGATTTCAAAAAAGTAAATGTACTTATTGTAGTAAGCTTGGTCATACTACGGAGAAATGTTTCCGGAGACAGCGTGATGTGAACAAAAAGGAGTCTTTAAATATTCAGTCAATTGGTCTAGTGTCCACCCTTGAGAGTTCCCAGAATTCTTTAACCGAGTTAACTGAACCTGCTTTGAGAGGTAAATTAAATTCTCATGATGGAGCTCCTCTTTTGAGCAGTAACGTGGGTGACACTCTCAAGAGTTCATGTGCTAATTTCCTGTCTGATGGTTTTGTCAGTCCTCTGGACAGTAATAACAGGAAATCAGATTAAAATATATCGTGATACAGGTGCTTGCCAATCCCTTATGCTGACCAGTGTTCTAGGCTCTAATGTTAATTCCTCTGATGAAACTGTAATCTTACAAGGTATAGGGAATAATTACTTCTCTGTCCCTCTGTGCAGAGTGAATTTAGAGTCTGGTTTTGTTAATGGTTCCGTTATGGTTGGGTTGGTTGAGACACTCCCAATGTCAGGTGTAACTTTCTTACTTGGAAATGATATTGGTGGAAGTCAAGTGTGTCCAGCTCCTCAGTTGTCTAGTGAACCAGTGACTGCGACCCAGGATTGTGATGTCCCTGAGGTGTTCTCTGCATGTGCTGTAACTAGGGCTAAGTCTAAAGTTACTGGTGACTTAGAGGATAATGATGATGATGATGTTATCCTAGCTGACACTTTTCTTGCTAATTTGGACCACTTACCAGATGAGGCAGTACCCCGTAGTGTTGATAATTTGTCTCGTCAAGTGTTGGTTGAGTTGCAGGTTGCTGACCCTGAGTTGAAAGGTCTAGCTAACTCTGCTTGCAGTGAGGAAGAGTCAGCTGGTGCTTCTACTTGTTATTATATAAAGTCAGAAGTACTTATGAGAAAGTGGAGACCCCAAACAGCATCAGCCAACTGGGAATGGGAGGTTGTACATCAAGTTGTCATCCCTCGTGTTTGTAGGCAGGATATCATTCGAGTGGCTCATGATTCCAGTTTGGCAGGACACCTTGGAGTGAGGAAGACTGTGGCACGCATTTTGAAACACTTTTACTGGCCAGGTAACTTCAGAGATGTTTCCTGGTATTGTAAGTCTTGTCACACCTGTCAAGTTGTGGGGAAGTGTAATCAGACCGAAAAGGTTGCACCTCTAGTTCTCATTCCTCCCTTTGAGGCGCCATTCACTTATGTGTTGACCCTGATTGATATGGCTACTCGTTATCCTGAAGCCATTCCACTTAGAAATATCTCAGCAAAGAACGTGGTTAAGGAAATGCTAGGGTTCTTCACAAAGTTTGGTCTGCCCAAGAAGGTACAGTCAGACCGGGGAAGTAATTTCATGTCAAATGTTTTCAAGCAGTCTCTGAAAGAGTTGGGCATCACCCAGATCACGTCTTCAGCTTACCATCCCCAGACCCAAAGAGCGTTGGAGAGATATCATCAAACACTCAAATCAATGCTCAAGAAATACTGTTTGGAACATCAGAAAGACTGGGATAAAGGTCTTCCATTCGTTGTATTTGCCGCAAGAGAATCTCCAAATGAATCACTGGGCTTCTCACCCTTTGAACTACTGTTTGGCCATGAAATAAGAGGACCCCTTAAGCTACTCAAGGAATGCTGGCTGTCGGAGGAAGATGACGCCAACCTGCTGGAGTATGTGAAGAAGTTCAAAGAATGGCTGTCCACTGCTTTACAGCTGGCGAGAGAGAATTTAGGAGCTGCTCAGGAGAAGATGAAGACTTGGTATGATAAGAAGTCCAGGTTACGCCACTTTCAGCCAGGAGATCAGGTTTTGATTCTGCTACCGGTGCATGGGCAACCTCTTCAAGTCAAGTCTAGTGGTCCTTATTTCGTGGAGAAGAAACTCAGTGATGTCAACTATGTCATCGCCACACCAGATCGTAGAAAGAACAAGCAACTTTGTCACATCAGCATGCTAAAGTTCTATCACAGGCGGGACAAAAATGACCCAGTCTGCACTGTAGCTGTTCCACCCGAGTCTGCAAGTGAAGTTCTCCCATGCAGCATGAGCCTGAGTGATAGTTTGGGGAAGAATCCTGATATCATGAATGATCTCCAGACTAAGCTTTCTCATCTAGCTCCCGAGGAAAGGCAGGAATTCTCGGCAATACTGCAGGAGTACCCGCAAGGGTTCCGTGCCACTCCAGGAAGAACCACTGTGTTGATGCATGATGCCGATGTTGTAGACGCAAAGCCAATTAAACTGCCTCCTTACTGTGTGAACCCAGTGAAAGTTCCTCTCATCCAGAAGGAGCTTGGCTACCTGTTGGACCACAAGATGATTGAGCCCTGTCAGAGCGAGTGGAGTTCTCCTTTCACTCTAGTCCCTAAGCCAGGTGGGTCACAGCGGCTTTGCATCGACTACAGACGTGTTAATCAGATAACCAAAACAGACACTTACCCTCTCCCTCGCGTGGAAGATTGCATAGACAAGATCGGAAAGGCTAGGTACATAAGTAAGTTTGATTTGTTAAAGGGATACTGGCAAGTACCTATGGCTGAACGTGCTAGGGAGATCTCATGTTTTGAAACACTAGGAAAGACATTTGCATGTTCTGTAATGCCATATGGTATGAACAATGCACCAGACACTTTTCAGAAGCTCATGAATGTCGTAACAGAGGGTTTGGCAGGGTGTGTTGTTTATATTGATGATGTATTAATCTTCAGTGACAACTGGAAAGATCACCTATGCCATGTCAGTAAATTTCTTGAGTGTTTGGTTCAGGCTAATCTTGTAGCTAATTTATCAAAGTGTGAGTTTGGTCAAGCTAAAGTTCAGTACCTTGGGTACATAATTGGTGATGGACACATTGCACCACCAGAAGCTAAGGTTCAGGTTATAAGTGATCTTCCCAGACCTAAAAGTAGGAAAGAGCTACAAAGATTTTTGGGAATGGTAGGTAATTACAGGAGATTTGTTCTTACCTTTTCAATTCTTGTATCACCACTTACAGACCTACTGAAAAGGGAGTTAAATTTGTCTGGACCGATAACTGTGAATCCTCTTTCAGCAAACTTAAACCTATCCTATTAAGTCAGCCAGTGCTCACTACTCCAAATTTTGCTAAGCCTTTTAAGATGGCTGTTAACGCAGGTGATACAGGAGCTGGGGCTGTTTTCCTGCAAGAGGATGATCAGGGTATTGAACACTCTGTATATTATTATAGTAAGAAGTTCACTCCACCTCAAAAGAACTACTCATCTATTGAGAAAGAGCTTTTGGCCTTGATTTTGGGTTTACAGCATTTTTCATTTTATTTGTGTTCTAGTTTTGACCCCATAGTCATTTATACCGATCATAACCCACCGAAATTCCTTAGTAAGTTTAAAGATAAAAATCAGAGATATACAAGATGGAGTCTACTTCTTCAGGAGTATTCATTAGACATACAACATGTCAAGGGGAAAGAAAACGTTCTTGCAGATTGCTTATCTAGACTTTAGACGATTGTTTTAGAGTAATATGAAATTTCCTTTGTAAATTTCTTTTTTTTTTTTTTTTTTTTTTGGGGAGGTGTTACATAGCCTATGATTTCATCATCCTTTGTATAATACTAACGTACAGTATGCTGCATGTTTGATCACGGTTGGCCTCGTGGCTTCCATAGTGACCAAGCTTCCTTGTTCTACCTCACTTCCCCCTTCTCCTCCCTTATAGTAGAGTAAGTCGTTCTTGCTGTTGTTCAGAGCAGGATTGTCAACTCTTTGTCCCCTACGGCTTCATTTGCGCGTCCTTCTTACAAGTTGTATCAAGCTCTGCCGTGCCCTATATAATGAGCTCAGTCTCTGCATTAATTGCCACTTAGATCTACTCCTCATTTTGTTCACATCTCTGTACTCCCCTGTACAGTTGTTATTAATTTTGTGAGTGCTCAGGAAGTCTCCAACCATCTGGCTGCTGTATAATTTGAGTATAAGTGTTGTTGCATTATTTTTCTTGTACTGTATAGCATAAGGTGTTAATTCGTGGGCCTAGTGAGGTTTTTGTGATTCATGTGGAGTTTTTGATGTCAGCCATTGTTAATAATATTTTGTATCTGTAATAATATAATCTGTAATAATATATCTTGCATTAACTGAGCATTATCCGGTTTTCTCATTTTATCAGGGCTGACTTAGATAAATTTACTCTTCCTAATTTCGTGTTAATAGAGGCTATTGCAGTTAACCATATATTTAACCTGTTTTTTGCCATTACATTATCCTTATGAGTCCTGAATGTTTAGTTGTTAGTTTGAGCATTAAACTTTAACTTGTAATTTTACCTAAGTCTTTTGTTTTGAACCTGGAACTTTGCGGGACAGTAGTGATTTTAGTATTCTCACTTGAAGTGTTCATTATCTCTCTCTGTTCCGTAACATAAATTTGGCTACCTCTTATCAGGATATTCAGGATATTATCATAAGGATATTGCTTGATATTTTGTGACTGTGATTTATTCATGATGTCTACTATTACTACGCTTGATGAAGCCAAAGATTTTTTGTCAAATGTGGAAACAGTGTGTGATGTAGAAAACAGAACAAAGAATGAACTTAAGCTTGTTACTCAATAATTGGGAATTGCTGTTCACTCTCATCATTCTAAAGATCAAATTGTTGACATGATTAATGAAAGCTTGTTTAATGTAACTCCTCCAGATGAGCAAACGCAGATTAAAATAGCTAAGTTACAGCTAGCCCTGCAGAAGGCTCGTGCTAATGAGGCTGAGTTTCAGGCCCGTGCTAAGGAGGCTGAGTTTCAGGCTCATGCTAAGGAGGCTGAGTTTCAGGCAAATGCTAAGGAGGCTGAGTCTCGGGCTCGTATTCAGGAGGCACAGGCACAGGCTCAGGCACAAATTGAACTTGCTAGGATTTAGGCAGACCATGAGTTTCGCATGAAACAAGGTGGAACTGGATCATCTAGCTCTGATGATTTTGATGTGGCTAAAAATGTTAAACTTGTCCCTCCTTTTAATGAATCTGATTTAACAAAGTATTTTCAGTTGTTTGAGAGGGTAGCTACAGGTTTTAATTGGCCCAAAAGGTATTGGCCAGTACTCCTTCAAACTGTTCTCACCGGTAAAGCTCAAGTAACTTATGCATCTTTGCCTCAGGATCAATCTGATAATTATGATGTAGTTAAGAGCTTGATTCTTAAGGCCTCTGAGCTTGTTCCTGAAGCTTATAGAGTAAAATTTAGGACAACTTATAAGCAAGATAAGCAATCCCATGTTGAGTATGCAAAAATCAAAGAAGATCTGTTAGAGCAGTGGTTAAATTCTAAGAATGTAAATTCTGATTTTGGTAAATTTAAGCAGATGATTTTGCTGCAGGACTTCAAAAGGTGTATTAATAAATATGTAAGCCTATATCTTGATGAGAAAAGAATAGATAATTTGTCTGATGCTGCAGTTTTAGCTGATGAATATGTTCTCACTCACAAGAGATATTCTAAAGAAAAAAGGAGAGCTGAGAGTAAGTACATTGCCTCTACTCAGAGTACAGGTAACAGGAATGAGAATAAAGATGATGTTTCTCCGGAAGTAAATACCAGCTCCACCTCTAGATTTCAGAAAAGTAAATGTACTTATTGTAGTAAGCTTGGTCAAACTACGGAGAAATGTTTCAGGAGACAGCGTGATGTGAACAAAAAGGAGTCTTTAAATATTCAGTCAATTGGTCTAGTGTCCACCCTTGAGAGTTCCCAGAATTCTTTAACCGACTTAACTGAACCTGCTTTGAGGGGTAAATTAAATTCTCATGATGGAGCTCCTCTTTTGAGCAGTAACGTGGGTGACACTCTCAAGAGTTCATGTGCTAATTTCCTGTCTGATGGTTTTGTCAGTCCTCTGGACAGTAATAACAGGAAATCAGTTAAAATATATCGTGATACAGGTGCTTGCCAATCCCTTATGCTGACCAGTGTTGTAGGCTCTAATGTTAATTCCTCTGATGAAACTGTAATCTTACAAGGTATAGGGAATAATTACTTCTCTGTCCCTCTGTGCAGAGTGAATTTAGAGTCTGGTTTTGTTAATGGTTCCATTATGGTTGGGTTGGTTGAGACACTCCCAATGTCAGGTGTTACTTTCTTACTTGGAAATGATATTGGTGGAAGTCAAGTGTGTCAAGCTCCTCAGTTGTCTAGTGAACCAGTGACTGTGACCCAGGATTGTGATGTCCCTGAGATGTTCTCTGCATGTGCTGTCACTAGGGCTAAGTCTAAAGTTACTGGTGACTTAGAGGATAATAATGATGATGATGTTATCCTAGCTGACACTTTTCTTACTAATTTGGACAACTTACCAGATGAGGCAGTACCCCGTAGTGTTGATAATTTGTCTCGTCAAGAGTTGGTTGAGTTGCAGGTTGCTGACCCTGAGTTGAAAGGTCATGCTAACTCTGCCTGCAGTGAGGAAGAGTCAGCTGGTGCTTCTACTTGTTATTATATAAAGTCATGAGTACTTATGAGAAAGTGGAGACCCCAAACAGCATCAGCCGATTGAGAATGGGAGGTTGTACATCAAGTTGTCATCCCTCGTGTTTTTAGGCAGGATATCATTAGAGTGGCTCATGATTCCAGTTTGGCAGGACACCTTGGAGTGAGGATGACTGTGGCACGCATTTTGAAACACTTCTACTGGCCAGGTATCTTCAGAGGTGTTTCCTGGTATTGTAAGTCTTGTCACACCTGTCAAGTTGTGGGGAAGTGTAATCAGACCGAAAAGGTTGCACCTCTAGTTCCCATTCCTCCTTTTGAGGCGCCATTCACTTATGTGTTGACCCTGATTGATATGGCTACTCGTTATCCTGAAGCCATTCCACTTAGAAATATCTCAGCAAAGAACGTGGTTAAGGAAATGCTAGGGTTCTTCACAAAGTTTGGTCTGCCGAAGGAGGTGCAGTCAGACCGGGGAAGTAATTTCATGTCAAATGTTTTCAAGCAGTCTCTGAAAGAGTTGGGCATCACCCAGATCACGTCTTCAGCTTACCATCCCCAGACCCAAAGAGCGTTGGAAAGATATCAACAAACACTCAAATCAATGCTCAAGAAATACTGTTTGGAACATCAGAAAGACTGGGATAAAGGTCTTCCATTCGTTGTATTTGCCGCAAGAGAATCTCCAAATGAATCACTGGGCTTCTCACCCTTTGAACTACTGTTTGGCCATGAAGTAAGAGGACCCCTTAAGCTACTCAAGGAATGCTGGCTGTCGGAGGAAGATGACGCCAACCTGCTGGAGTATGTGAAGAAGTTCAAAGAATGGCTGTCCACTGCTTTACAGCTGGCGAGAGAGAATTTAGGAGCTGCTCAGGAGAAGATGAAGACTTGGTATAATAAGAAGTCCAGGTTACGCCACTTTCAGCCAGGAGATCAGGTTTTGATTCTGCTACCGGTGCATGGGCAACCTCTTCAAGTCAAGCTTAGTGGTCCTTATTTCGTGAAGAAGAAACTCAGTGATGTCAACTATGTCATCGCCACACCAGATCGTAGAAAGAACAAGCAACTTTGTCACATCAGCATGCTAAAGTTATATCACAGGCGGGACAAAAATGACCCAGTCTGCACTGTAGCTGTTCCACCCGAGTCTGCAAGTGAAGTTCTCCCATGCAGCATGAGCCTGAGTGATAGTTTGGGGAAGAATCCTGATATCATGAATGATCTCCAGACTAAGCTTTCTCATCTAGCTCCCAAGGAAAGGAAGGAATTTTCGGTAACACTGCATGAGTACCCGCAAGGGTTCCGTGCCACTCCAGGAAGAACCACTGTGTTGATGCATGATGCCGATGTTGGAGACGCAAAGCCAATTAAACTGCCTCCTTACTGTGTGAACCCAGTGAAAGTTCCTCTCATCCAGAAGGAGCTTGGCTACCTGTTGGACCACAAGATGATTGAGCCCTGTCAGAGTGAGTGGAGTTCTCCTGTCACTCTAGTCCCTAAGCCAGGTGGGTCACAGCGGCTTTGCATCGACTACAGACGTGTTAATCAGATAACCAAAACAGACACTTACCCTCTCCCTCGCGTGGAAGATTGCATAGACAAGATCGGAAAGGCTAGGTACATAAGTAAGTTTGATTTGTTAAAGGGATACTGGCAAGTACCTATGGCTGAACGTGCTAGGGAGATCTCATGTTTTGTAACACTTGGAAAGACATTTGCATGTTCTGTAATGCCATATGG